>NC_142955.1:2340481-2640481 GCF_046866305.1 Octopus bimaculoides
GTGCATTGTTCCAGCTTACCAGCCCCAGTCAAACCATTTTAACTTTGGTTGAAAAACAGACACTAAAAGATGATGATGATGATGATGGTGGTGGTGGTGGTGGTGGTGTATTCATCTTCTTTTTCGACCAATTAACTTGAATTTGTAGTTTACATATCTGTTCTTTTTTTTTATTATTATTTTGCTCTAACCCTTCCACATTCAAACTGTCCAGATCAGGCCCCTCACACTTACCCTGCAATGTCATTTCTAAGAACAAACAGTTGCATCATCAAAACTCTGATTAATTCAAAACGATTTCAATAAATAAGGAATACATTTGGCAAAGGAATTTGAATGCTAGAGGATTAAGCCAGCCATTTCCAGCCTAAATATTCTACCAATTTCATGTTCAAATTTGGCCAGATCCGTCCTCTCACACCTACCCTACAATGTCATTCTATAAATAAACAATCACATCATTGAAATCTGAAAGCCACCAGTCACAGTTTTAACTCTCTCAGCATCTAAACAAGCCTTATGGACATTCTATCTGTTTTTATATTCAAACTGACCAGATCCGTCATCTCACACCTACCCTACAATGTCATTCTAAAAATAAACAATCACGTCAATGAAATCTCTAAGCTTTGAGATAACACAGGATTAACTCAAAGCGATTTCAGTAAATAAGGATTACATTTGGCCTGAATGCTAGAGGATTAAAGTAGCTTTTTAGTTATACTCTTTTACTCTTTTACTTGTTTCAGTCATTTGACTGCAGCCATGCTGGAGCACCGCTTTTTAGTTGAGCAAATCGACCCCAGGACTTATTCTTTGTAAGCCTAGTACTTATTCTATCGGTCTCCTTTTGCCGAACCGCTAAGTTACGGGGACCTAAACACACCAGCATCGGTTGTCAAGTGATGTTAGGGGGACAAACACAGACACAAACATACACACACACATACATCATCATCATCATCGTTTAACGTCCGCTTTCCATGCTAGCATGGGTTGGACGATTTGACTGAGAACTGGTGAAACCGGATGGCAACACCAGCCTCCAATCTGATTTGGCAGAGTTTCTACAGCTGGATGCCATTCCTAACGCCAACCACTCAGAGAGTGTAGTGGGTGCTTTTACGTGCCACCGGCACGAAGGCCAGTCAGGCGGTACTGGCAACGGCCACGCTCAAAATGGTGTATTTTATGTGCCACCCACACAAGAGCCAGTCCAGGGACACTGGCAACAATCTCGCTCGAAAATCCTACGAAGGCCAGTCAGGCGGTACTGGCAACGGCCACGCTCAAAATGGTGTATTTTATGTGCCACACACACAAGAGCCAGTCCAGGGGCACTGGCAATGATCTCCCTCAAAAATCCTACGAAGGCCAGTCAGGCGGTACTGGCAACGGACACGCTCAAATTGGTATATATATATATATATATATATATATATATATATATATATATATATATATATATATATATATATATATATATATATATATATATATATACATATATATATATACATATATACGACGGGCTTCTTTCAGTTTCCGTCTACCAAATCCAATCACAAGGCTTTGGTTGGCCCGAGGCTAGAGTAGAAGACACTTGCCCAAGGTGCCACGCAGTGGGACTGAACCCGGAACCATGTGGTTGGTAAGCAAGCTATTTACCACACAGCCACACCTACACCTCCTTATTGAAATCGTTTTGAATTAACCCTGCATTATCTGGTGGCTTTCAGATATCGATGATGCTATTGTTTATTCTTGAAGCCATAAGATAATCCCTGATTATCTGCAAACAACGTGAATAGAAAAGCCTTACATTTGGCAGAATAATCTAAATGCTGGGGCAGGGTGGGCGGGTCTGCGGGTGGAGGGTGTCCGACTGTGATATGTGAATGAAGTAATAAGAGGACCTTGGCTAAAGTGATAAGAGCACCTTGGATAAAGGTGAATGACGTGATAATAGCACCTTGGATAAAGGTGAATGACGTGATAAGAGTACCTTAGATAAATTCTTGGAAAAACAGTGTATCCAGGACTACATTATCTAATGTGATCTTTCGTATTATTGTTTTGTCTCGGGTTAGACTTTGTTTAGCAGACCTATCACTAAAGACGGCGGTGGTGGTGGTGGTAGTGGTGGTGGTGGTGATGGTGATGGTGATGATGGTGGTGGTGGTGGTGATAATGGCGGCGGTGGTGGTGGTGGTAGTGGTGGTGGTGGTGACGGTGATGGTGGTGGTGATAATGGTGGATGTGGTGGCAGTGGTGTGGTGGTGGTGGTGGTGGTGGTGGTGGTGGTGATGTTGATGATTGTGATAACATAATTTCATGTTTTTTTTTCTTTCTCTTTCTCTTTCCAGTGTCTCTGCAATTAATCAGAAGATAACGAACTTTATGGTGTGACCTAGGTATTCTCTCAAATTAACATTTTATACATACATGACTATATTCTTTTATACATGTACACTAATATAAATAATATACATATGTGTGTATGTATATATACATATATCTTCATCTTCAGTCTTTAGACTGGTCATGCTGGAGCACTGCCTTAGTTTCTAAGTGTAGTTTACTGAACCACATTATATGTGTGTGTGTGGGTGTGTCTGTATATATATATACATGTGTGTGTGTGTGTGTATGCATACATGTATATATATATATATATATATATATATATATATATATATAGACATTGGGATTTTATCCCTAATTTTGAGGTCCTGGAACCTAGCTGTTCTTTCTAGGGTAAGGAATCCCATGAGTGGATTCTTCTTATGTGTTTAAATATACACTGTATCTTATGAGTAATTCAAAGTCTTCGTACTAAACTTTTTATATGCTAGGCCACGTGGAGGTGAAAATTTTATTAATTTCCATTTCCCTTTGATATGATTAAGTATATATATATATATATATAGGTGAGAAAGTTGGTATGTGAAAGCACGTGGTTGGATGTATAAAAGATAATAAGAGTGAAAAAACTACAGAAAGCTTGTGTTACATGGTTAAAGTATATATTTAAATTATGTCAGAAAAATGTTATAAAATTTTTTTGGTATATAAACATTGTATTCTCCAAATACAATGTTTATATACCAAAAAAATTTTATAACATTTTTCTAACATTTTTCTGACATAATTTAAATATATACTTTAACCATGTAACACAAGCCTTCTGTAGTTTTTTCACTCTTATTATCTTTTATATATATATATATATATATATATATATATATATATATATATATATATATATATGTATTTCTGCATGTATGTATACAAACTTTATAAAAAAGCAGCGGAAATATCAAAGAAGCTGTTACTCAGAGTTTCATGTTCCAGTCCATCGAACAGCCGACAAACGGGGAATGTAAAACTCTGAGTAACAGTTTCGGTGATATTTCTGCTGCTTTTTTTATAAAGCATATTACTACCTCCCTCTATTTTTCCCACCTTGTTTCACAAGGAAATAAACAGATAGAGAATAAAAAAAAACTTTTGGAGCTAGTGGTCAATCATGGTGGCTGGCTGGATGGACAGAGGTAATATATATATATATATATATATATATATATATATATATATATATATATATATATATATATATATGTATGTAAATATGTATGTATGTATGTATGTATGTATTTATTTATTTATTTATGTTTCAGCCAAGTGGCTGTGGTCATGCTGGTGCACCACCGTATGTATGTATATAAGATCCAAGTATCTAAGTGTAGGAAGTCAGTAAGCCTCAAGCAATCTGTTTTAGGTATAAGGACAATGTTCAGGAATAATAATAATTTATTAGCATCGAAGGTTATATATTTATATAATTAAATACATACAAATAATGTTTTTAGAAAAATTTCCAGATGATATCAGTTTATGAAAATGAGGTTTTCTTCAATTAAAAATTCGTATTTGACGATAAATCTTTTAAAAGGGAAATATACACAAGTCTGATGGGAGGAAGATTTTGTGTAAGCACTTTTCACTGGTTGCCAGATTTAGAAAAATAGAGAAGGGTGTCTAAAAAACTGAAAACAGTGTAAAGTGCTCACACTTCAACTTCCTTCCATCAGACCTGTGTTTATTTTACTTTTAAAAGATTTATACCTAATTAATTAATTAATTAATAACTTATGGTTTGTGAAAAACTTTAACATGCACATTTTTGTAAACAATTAATCAATGACTGATGAAAAAAGTATAAATTGCAAGTGTGTTTATATATATATATATATATATACACACGCTCATGCAATATATCTACATTTTTTTATATACTGCGCAAACACACACACACACACACACACATATGATGGAGTATTGGACCTCTTATCGGCTTCCAGAATTCTGGGAACATTCTGTATGAGAGTACAATATTCTGTACCCTGTACTGAGTAAACTCCTGTGTTTGGTGTTGGTTAATTTATATGGTGTTTTAAAAATAGTATTTTTCTTTTCCTAATGAATCAATTAACAATAATTAATCATAATCTGTTTCAAATTATATTAATTCACATCTGTTGAATAAAATCATATTCTTTATTTTTCTTCAGTTGATATTCATTCTATAAGCATATATATATACTGTATATACAGGGTGACCCCCAAAAATTAAGAACCAGTTGTGTACTGGGGTCGATCTAATTGACAGGCCTCCTCCCCCAAAATTTCAGGCCTTGTGCCTAGAGTGAAAATGAAAAAAAGTTCTTTTCAAAATACGCTCCAAATGGCATTCATCACACAAACACTCTTTTACTTGTTTCAGTCATTTGACTGCGGCCATGCTGGAGCACCGCCTTTAGTCGAGCATATCGACTCCAGGACTTATTCTTAGTAAGCCTAGTACTTATTCCATCAGTCTCTTTTGCCAAACCGATAAGTTACGGGGACGTAAACACACCAGCGTCGGTTGTCAAGCGATGTTGGAGGGACAAACACAGACACACAAATATATATATATATATATATATATATATATATACATATACGACGAGCTTCTTTCAGTTTCCGTCTACCAAATCCACTCCCAAGGCTTTGGTCGGCCTGAGGCTATAGTAGAAGGCACTTGTCCAAGGTGCCCCGCAGTGGGACTGAACCCGGAACCATGTGGTTGGTAAGCAAGCTACTTACCACACAGCCACTCTTGTGCCTACACTTGCATATATGTCATGCAAAATTGTCAATTACTGAAACAGATTCCTCTTTGGGGATTTCCCTGATTTCTGCTGTGATTCCTACTTTCAGTTCACCAATCATTTGAGGGTTGTTCCAGTAAGCATTATCCTTGAGATACCAACCACAGATAAAAATCTGGAGGCAGGGGTTCAAGTCCGGTGAATGTGGTGCCCACTCAGCATCACACTTCCTGCCAGTCACTCTCTCCTGAAATCGCTCTCTCAGCCAGGATAGGGGGTCATTTGATGCTTGGTGGGTAGCCTCCGTCTTGCTGGGACCCCTGTTCATCTCGATCTATCCCTCTGCGTCGAAGCAGTTTTATTCAAAGATTTGTAGGTTCTGTTTTTTGGGGGTCACCCTGTATAAACATATATATAATTATATATGGTATAGTATGATATGTTTTAAGAATTGTAAATGGATTAATCAATCATTATCAAAGATAAATAAATTTTTTTAAATTAATTAAAAAACATTAATTGAAAAAAAATGTGTGTAGGTGCTACACACATTTTTTTTTTTAATTAATTAAATTTGTTAACAAACTTCAATCCATTAAAAATTCTTGAAACAAAATTTGAGTTTTTTGTTGTTATTTTATGATTTTCTGTTACAGATGTAGGTGTGGCAATGCATTTGTTTCTCAAACCAGATGGTTCTGGGTTCAGTCCCACTGCATTGCACCTTGGGCAAGCGTCTTCTTACGAGTGGATTTCGTAGACAGAAACTGAAAGAAGCCTGTCGTTTATATACATACATACATACATACATACATACATATATATATATATATATATATATATATATAAAAACGCAATAAGGACGTAACGGATGAATTATTCAACATATTCTCCTCTCAGATTCACACATTTATTGCAGAGGCCCTTCAGTTTTTCTAAGCTCTGCAGAACTTCGAAGGTTGGGCTTCCAGCCAGGCCCTTCACAATACCCTTAAAGCCCTAAATTTCTCAGCATCCCCTCATGTGTGTGTGTGTGTGTGTCCCTTGTACAAGTGGCTGAGTGCTTCACAGACACACGTACCCCTAATATAGTTGTCAGGGATATTCAGGATGACACAGTGTGACAAGGCTGGCCCTTTGTAAATTACAGGTACAACTCATTGTTGCCAGTTGAATGGTCTGGATCAACGTGAAATAAAGTGTCTTGCTCAAGGACACAAAGCAGAGCCGGGAATTGAACCCATGACTATGTGATTGTGAGCCGAATACCACATTGTTCAAATTGCACTGAAAGAAAAATTTTTAAAATCGTTTCCTATACTCCTACGCGCAGGAGTGGCTGTGTGGTAAGTAGCTTGCTTCCCAACCACATGGTTCCGGGTTCAGTCCCACTGTGTGACACCTTGGCCAAGTGCATTTCTACTATAGCCTCGGGCCGACCAAAGCTGGTGTGTACCTAGCAGTTCGGCAAAAGAGACCGATAGAATAAGTACTAGGCTGACAATGAATAAATCCTGGGGTCGATTTGCTCGACTAAAGGCGATGTTCCAGCAAGGCCGCAGTGAAATGACTGAAACAAGTAAAAGCGAAAAAGAATAAATACATCGTACAAGGGGAACTACTCTGCAATACATCATAGGAGTTACCTACCTTGATTGACAGGTAAAATTGGAAGATGTTTGTCTTTCGAAATATTTTCTGTTTTATGTTAAATATTTTATATTTTAATTAGTATACTAAAGCAAATTAATAGTGTCGAATAGAAATTAGTAGACAACTATTAAGACATGAGGTCAAGTAATTAACTCTTGCCGATTATCAACAATTCATGTCTTTAGTTTTCGCTTCGATTTATACACACACACACACACACATACATACATACACATCATTATCATCATCATCGTTTAACGTCCGCTTTCCATGCTAGCATGGGTTGGACGATTTGACTGAGGACTGGTGAACCAGATGACTACACCAGGCTCCAATCTGATCTGGCAGAGTTTCTACAGCTGGATGCCCTTCCTAACGCCAACCACTCCGAGAGTGTAGTGGGTGCTTTTACGTGCCACCTGCACGGGAGCCAGTCCAGCGGCACTGGCAACGATCTCGCTCGAATGATTTTCTAATGTGCCACATGCACACACATACATACATAATACAAACATACATACACAGCCACATACATACATATGCATATATATACATATACGTGTATACGTATATGTATGTATGTGTACATGTGTGTGTGAAGTATGTTCTTTTATTCTTTTATTTATTTCAGTCATTTGTCTGCGGCCATGCTGGAGCACCACATTTAGTCAGCTAAATTGACCCCAGGACTTCTTCTTTGTAAGCCTAGTACTTATTCTATCAGCCTCTTTTGCCAAACCACTAAGTTACGGGGACATAGACACACAGACATCAGTTGTCAGGTGTTGGTAGGGGACAAACACAGACACACAAACACACACATATATATATATATATATATATATATATGTGTGTGTGTGTATATATATATATATATATATATATATATATATATATATGATGGGCTTCTTTCAGTTTCACTCCCATGGTTTGGTCAGCCTGAGACTATAGTAGAAGACACTTGACCAGGGTGCCATGCAGTGGGACAGAACCATGTGGTTGGGAAGCAAGCTTCTTACTATGCAACCACGCCATATATATATATATATATATATATATATGTATATATATGTATATATATGTATATAATTAAATATATATACATCTATTCCACATTTTGAAGGCAAGGACAATATGCGACTTCGTTGGAACAGTCCTTCCCGCAAAGCAGATTAAATAAAACTTGGAATTTTTTGCGGAGGGTGAAAGTATTAACAAGAACAGGACAGTGAAAACAAGACAGTCTTGTTCTAAATGTCCTGTTCTTGTTAACACTTTCACTCTCTGCAAAAAATCCCAAATTTTATTTTATTTGCTTTGCAGGAAGGGATGATACAGGTGTCACGCAAATGGCACCTGTGCCCAGTGGCATGAAAAGCATCTTTCGAACTTTGGGCCTCGTGGAGACAAGATCTGAGTCGATTTGGCAGTATGCTGTGCTTGAGAAGACCCCATCAAGACAAATAAAACGGCAGTCAAGGAAGATACCAGTGTCACACAAACAGAACCCATGCTATTACACTTTCGGAGTGGTTGGCATTAGAAAAGGCATCCAGCTGAAGAAAGCCATTCTAAATCAGACTGGAGCCTGGTGCAGCCTTCCAGTTTGCCAGTCCTGGTCAAAACTCCCAACCCATGCCAGCTTGGACAACAGACATTAAAATGATAATGGTGGTGATGATGATGGTGTATATACCAAGAGAATGACAGAGGTGAGGATGTGTGTGTTTGTATTGGAAAATGTTACAACAATAATTGTTAGCGTGCAGAAAGTCATATGAGATGCAGGTTCAATTCCGAGGTGAACACAGTAATGATAATAATTGACAAGAATAACAGCAAAGTTTAATGTTTATGAGGATATTTATTTGTCAAAACGAAAGAAAGCAAAAGATTGACGTCCTGGAATGATTCCAAAAACCATCAAAGAATTTTCTGAAACATCCAAACCAAGAACTCTGTAAACTTCATTATTGAAACCATGAAGGAGTAAATACTGTTTGATATCTTTAGATGTTTCATGTTCAATATATCCAGGTATTTGGTAAATATTATTATCTATGTCTGCTATATAAACACATTCACCATGGGTGGTTAGATAAGGTCTGTAAGTATTAAAATAAGAATATGCTGGTAGTCTTATGCTCCTGACCAAACATTCCCTGTACCAAGAGATTTCATAAGGACTACCGCTGTCCCATGACCCTCTCTCTCCCTGCCCAACTACAATATCACCACCAGATGTCACTACGATATCCAACACCAACACCTCTTCTTCCATTATCTCTACCTCAACTTGCCCTGAACACACTTCACGACTGTATTTACATGTCCCACTATCAATATCAACCACATCTACATAATAACAGTATAGCATGTCTTCCATATAACCACCACCACCACACACAAGTTGATTGCCATTGTATTTATAAATCTTTTTATAGGATTTCTCCAGGTCAATGGTTTTTAAACAATAGAGGTCTCTGGAGAAGAACATCATTTCTTTATCAAAGATGACAATGAAACATTGATCTGTCCACCGACATATGTCTAGTGGTTGTTGTTGTGGTAGTTGTTTGTGTTGAAGTATGTCACCTGTTGTTGTTCTGATTAATGTGAGACTTTCTCTAAACATCAACACACTGACATTGCCATCCAACTTAATTAGTCTACTGTTATAATCTCTATTGTCCAGATATTCATAATTAACAGGTTCCTCGAATGCAGGAATGGAAAAAGGGACCATTGCTGTTCTATATGGAAGTCTCCTCACTGATATTTCATCAATTCCTGAATTATTAATCTCTGATATGTAATTACCACATCTCACCTTTAATCTACCTTTACCAATTTTTCTTCTTCCTCCATCTCCATCTCCTCCTCTGTATTCCAATTTATTAATTAATTCATTACTGAATATTTCCTTGTTTGTCCGAGATGTAATGGAAGGGAAACAAAGACCAGAATCAAGATTTAATAACGACACAGATTCCAGAATCTTCACTTGGTCCCCATCAATCTTTATGCAATGACATTCAATCAATTCAATATGTTGACACCAGTAAATACCCCCCACTTTTCTCCATATTACACCATAAGGGATGAGACTTGACCAAACTTTAGAGGTCTTCAAATCTTCTCCATTCAGTTGAAATATTTCTTTTCTTTTAGGAACCGTGGCCATTATGTGTTTTCCTTGTGTAAAACACACACCACCAACTAAACTTGCCACATTTCTGTGACATAGCAGCTCCCCGTCTTCATCAAATATTTTAACATTTCCATTATTGGCTTTTTCACACACAACTGTCTTTCCTTCATCAGAAATATCAAAATCTTTTACTTGAACAGCAAATTCGTCTGTTTGTAAACGAGCAACCGGGAAGCTTTCTCGATTCACCATAAACAACCTTTCAACATACAATTCATTCCTTCTCTGTCTCCTCCTGGCACTTCCAACAAACCTTGATCCTTTACAGTTTATACTGGAGAAACCTACTTCATCTTTATAAATTCTTTGATTTAAAAATATTCTGTCGTATTCACCAGTCAGTGTCAAACACACAACATTCTGATATTTAATGTAGAAACCATCTCGATCCCAATGACTATTAATGTACAGATAACAGTCATCTATAGTCATGTTGTTGTAGTCCCTGATGTACCACATATAGTGTCTGACTGAATGTAAATATTGCCCAACACTGTCGAAGAAAATGATGAATTTTTTTATTGTTCACAATGATAACATCATCAGCAGTAACTGTAGTATCAAGGATATCATTATAATTTCCATGTCTATCTCTCATTAATAAAGTCTCGGGTATGTCTATTTGTTTTATTTCCTTCACACTCGAATTTATTTCATTAATATCAATGACATACAATAAATGCTTATTTCCAACTGTACTACACACCAGTCGATCATCCGACAAAGAAGCAAAACAAAGATATCTATTTCTTGTCTGGTAAGTTACCAACAACAATGGAAATTCCACTTTTAATGTCAACAGTTGGCATTTATAATCAGACGTAATAACCAGTGTGTTTGACTGCCATCGACACATGTTGATATCACAATAAACTGGCTCTGGACTGGCTCTTGTGCGGGTGGCACATAAAATACAACATTTTGAGCGTGGCCGTTGCCAGTACTGCCTGACTGGCCCTCGTGCCGGTGGCACGTAAAAGCACCCACTATCAAAATATCAAATGGTATGAATTTTCTAAAACTCCTTTACGGACAAACGGTTTTCACAATAAATTTCAATTTAATCGGAATCTACATGATCTGAAGCACAGTTGTAGAAAATTTCATTAAGAAATATTTAATTTTCTCAAGGTTATGAAGACACAAATCTTTGGGACACAATCACGAAGATATGCTGAAATTTAAAAAATAATTTTTTTTTTGTTTTTGCATAATTGTATCAATTCCATTATGCAGAAGACAGAATCAAAGAAATTTTGTAAAAATTCGCAAAAATAAAAAGGTTACAAGGGGTTTTAGCATGTGCTTACATCATAATTCTACCAGAAAAATTATATTAATTTATATTTATTCTTCTTCTTTCTTTCTTGCCCTTAACCTTCCAATGCGGAGTATAGGCCACTTATAATTGAATTCCATGTCGCATAATTTTTCGCTTCTGTACTTATACTCTGCCATGAATGTCCCCCTTTCTCTAGTTCCTTTTGTGTTGATCTACGCCACGAGTTCTTAGGCCTACCCCTCTTTCTATATCCATCCGGATTCCACCGTAAAGCACTTTTCGCTGCATTTGGTGTGTCCTTTCTAATTGTGCTACCAATCCACTTCCACTTTTTCTTAAATATTTGCTCCCTAATCGAAACTTGATTCATATGGAGAGCAAGTGTAATTTCAATAAAGAACAAAATAAGAATTTTTAACACTAACGTAAAAGCGGTTTTATTATTGTATGGGGCTGAGACATGGCAAACAACAGTCAAGTCAAATAAGCAAATACAATCATTCATCAACAGGTGCTTGCGTAGTATACTTAAAATCAGATGGTATTTGGGGTATGTGAGCCAGTGGCACGTAGCTTACAGCGTCTAGGCACGACAGACGGTGATTGCTTGAAATTGATTGAAAAGTTGAAAAACTCTCTTTCAAAAATGAGAAGTGAGAAGGTTTTTGAAAAATATTTTGATGAAGTATCCTCTTCTGACTTAGTGAAAATGCCTAACATTTCGCGATCTAAAAATACACCACTGTGCTTTAGGCACACAACAACTACTGAAGAAGTTGCTCTTTCTGTCACCGATGACTGGCGTCGGCAATTTTTCTCTATAGTGGCTGTCATCGAAAATGAATTGACTCGCCGGTTTCAGCAACAGGGAATATGTGTATGCTCTGAGCCAGGGGAGTTGCTGTTGTCAGCAGTCACTTGTGGAGTATTTAACTTTGAAGATGCACATCTACCTGCTTCTTTTGATTTGCTCTTACTGTCATCTCAAATCAAACTTCTTGCTAGCCTATGGACGGAAAGGGAAACTTTGCCTAAATCCTTTAATGACATAGTTGAAAATGGAGAGCGTCTGATGCTATTCTTCATTCTAGTATGCCACAAGTATTGGCGTTAATGCAGCTTGACTTGTCTTCACCTGTATCTGTTGCATCAAGCGAAAGAACATTCAATGCACTTCGCCGTTTGAAGACCTGGCTCCATACCACAATGACACAGCACCGTCTTACACATTGTGCCATAATGCATGAACATAAAAAAATATACGATGAAAACACTTTGCACATCCTCATGAAACGTCTCATTAACAAAACGTGTGAGCGTAGGAAAACTTTTGGAATATGTTGATACAGTTTTTTTCATATACGTGTGAATTATGGAGTGATGCAAAAACTCGGCTTACTTCCATTTTAACACTTCTTATAGCTTCATTATTTCTTGGTAAACTGACATTTGAATGTTCAGAGAAAACTTCAAAAGTAACTATTAGTGACTTCTCTTCAAGATGAACAAAATTTGGCATCATGCTGTTATCAAGTACCTGTAGAAAAAGGATTTAGTCCCCAAGAACATGTTGATATATCGGAGGATGATGCTCCAGTTTTATCAACAGTGCAAAACTGATTAAGTGATTTGAGCAGAGATAATTTTGAGAAGACTAATGATCTGAACAGTCTGCAACTGCCTCCACCGGAGAAAAAAAAAAAAATTGCCAGTGTTATTAGCATATCACGTGTGAGAGCTGCGAATATTCTGCACAATAAATTTGGCATGATGAAAGTTTCTGCTTGGTGGGTGTTGCTTCTTCTGACACCTGATTAAAAGGGCACCAGGCTGATCACATTTCGATGATATCTGACATTGCTTGAGGCAAATCCAGTTTCCTTAAATGTGCTGGGTTTATCATTTTGAGTTAGAGAATAAGAGATAATCTAACAGTGGAGACACTCTTCAACACTTACTCTAAAGAAGGTCATCAAGATCGTTTAATCTGCAGGGAAGGTGATGGCCTCAGTATTTTGGATTGCAAAAAGCATCGTGTTTATTGACTACTTTCAAAAGGCTCTCACTATCAATGGAGAGTGCTGTACTGTGCCACCTTTCTAAGGCAGTTGTGAAAGGTTATCAAGGCCAAACGCAAGGAAAACTGTTGAGTATGTTTTTCTTTCATAGAAACAAATACTCCAGTGCACAAGTAATTGGTTTCGATGGCTGCTGTGTGTGATTGGCTTTGGACTGCTAAGCCACCCTCCCTACTTTAGTGATTTGACCTCATCTTATTATCTATATTCCCTACATATATATAAAAAAAATCCTCGGTTTGGAACCAATATCATAGTGATGATGTCTTATCAGCTGTTGAAAACTTGTTTAACTAACAGGATAGCTTCTTTTCCAAGGCAATCGAAGCAATGAATCGCTGAAAGAAGTATGCAGATGATCCTTTCTGTTTGATTTTCACTTTTCAATTGCGTCAATTTTATTCCCATTTCAAAAATGTGTATTGTTCACATGAACTAAACCAACAGTATGTTTATCCAACATTTCACAAAACTTTATTAAAACTTCCATCGTTGAATGTTTTAACATTGTAATGTCACCTTGTACAAAATGCCAGCTTCCACATCCTGTTCTGTGATGGAGGGGAAAATGATCAAACTTTAAACCTCTGTTACAGTTTTCTAAAGTTTTTCTGGAATAAGTGAATAGCATCAGATTGAACGGGAAAAATTACACCAATATATCAAATTTGAAAATTTTTGCTTAATTTTAAAATTTCCTAATATCTAAAAATGAACTTCATTTGGTCACATTCTATGAGAATATATTGGTCAGCCTGTTAACTTTCCAGTCGATCCTCATAATAATAAAAGTTATTATTATTGAACATTTGTTTGTTTTGATACCCAAGTTAGAAAACTTCACCTTGTTTGTAAAAATTTTGGGTACTACAGGAGAAGTGTAGACCTGAGTTCTGAGAGTGCGCATGTCACAAATTTGCGCGTGCACGCGCATTAGTTGTAAGTAGTCAATTTTAGCTCACAAGGCAAATGATGAGACGTGCGGATTCGCGCTACTAGTTGATTTTAACACAGAGGTAAACAATGAGATGCTCGGACGCGTGCTACTTGCTGTAAAAGGAGCGGGGTTATTCATGTAATACAAAAAGAAAATTGCAGATAAGTTGAATATAAAAGTGAAAAATAATCATTGAATACTGAAAAAACATTCACCTCCCCTAACTTTAAACCCTAACCCTAATCCTTAATAGAATATGGGAAAAGCTGGAGATGAATGTTTTGAAAACATTCTGAACTATCTTTCAGAATGGTTTACTTTTCAATGAAATATCATTTGGTTATTTTTCATGTTTTTATTCAATTTATCTGCAATTTTCTTCTTGTATTAGATGGTTAACCCACCCTCCATTTACAGCAAGTAGCGCGCGTCTCGTTTTTTACCTGTGTGCTAAATTCGACTACTTACAACTAACGCAGGTGCATGCGCAAATTTGTGACATGCACACTCCCAGAACTCGGATCCACACTTCTCCAGTAATGCCAAATTTTGAAACTGAGTTTGCACCCCCTAAGCAAATTTTGTTCCCGGGCCACTGGATATACGGAGGGGTAGGGACTTACGGGCCACCCTCGCCCTGTCTGTATGTATATCCTTCTCTTATTAATTTACAATATATTTTTGACCGGCCACCTCCTTGGTAGCAAGGTTGTGAAGGTAAATAAATGCTAAAAGAATGTATTTTCAAATCCTTTATTCACTGCATTTGCTTATATTTAAAATAAATTGTATTAAAGATTTTCAATGCCTGTCAAAAGTCACTGCTATGGTCCCTGTAAGAAGTGATAAATGTTGGTACTTCTACTGTTGACCCTTTAGCATTTAAACCGGCCATATCTGTTCTACCTGTTTATGTTCCAACAAGCCAGAGTTGGCCTCTTACACCTACCCTACAATGTCACTCTAAAAGCAAACAATCACGTCTTCAAAATTTGAAAGCTGTGAGAGAATGCATGACAAATTGACAGTAACATCACATTCAACAGAATAATCTGCATGGTAAAGGGTTAAGTCACAATTTACAGAGAAGGACCCACAACAACTATCAATGGGATTGCTTTGTCCCCTTATGAACACGTTTATGAGAAGTTAATTTACCATGTTGAGTGAATGACCTACCACAGATATCACAGTGATATGGCTTCTCTCCTGTATGGAAATGTTTGTGAGTAGCTAAGTTGCCACTTTGAGAGAATGATTTACCACAGATATCACAGTGATATGGTGACTCTCCAGTGTGAATACGCTTGTGTCTGGTGACGAGTATGGCTGAAGGGAATGATTTACCACAGACACCACAATGATACAGCTTCTCTTCTGCATGAATATGTCTGTGACTAATTAAGTTACTGCTTACAGAAAAGGATTTACCACAGATGTCACAGTGATATGGCTTCTCCCCTGTATGAATACGTTTATGATAAGTTAAAGCACTGTTGCCAGAAAGTGATTTACCACAGATATTACAGGAATATGGTGTCTCTCCTGTATGAATACGTTTGTGAAAAGTTAAAGTACTTTGGTGAGAAAATGACGTACCACAGACACCACAGTGATATGGCTTCTCTCCTGTATGAGTAGGTTTGTGTGTAGTCAAGGTAATTTTTTGAGAGAATGATTTACCACAGATGTCACAGCGAAATGGCTTCTCTCCTGTATGAATACGTTTATGATAAGTTAGAGCACTTTTGCCAGAAAGTGATTTTCCACAAATATCACAAGAATATGGTGTCTCTCCCGTATGAATATGTTTGTGAAAAGTTAAAGCACTACTTTGAGAGAATGATTTACTACAGATGTTACACTGATATGGCTTCTCTCCTGTATGAATACGTTTGTGAGAATTTAAAGCACTTCGGTCAGAGAATGATGTACCACAGACATCACAGTGATGGGGTTTCTCTCCAGTATGAACATGTTTGTGGTCAATCAAGTTCTTTTTGTGATAGAATGATTTACCACAGATGTCACAGTCAAATGGCTTCTCTCCTGTATGAATATGCTGGTGGTTATTCAAAGCACTTTTTTGAGAGAATCTTGTACCACAGACACCACAATGATATGGCTTCTCTCCTGTATGAATACGTTTGTGTGTAGTCAAGTTAATTTTTTGAGAGAATGATTTACCACAGATGTCACAGTAAAATGGCTTCTCCCCTGTGTGAATATGTTGGTGATCATTTAAGGTACTTTGGTGAGAGAATGATGTACCACAGACACCACAATGATATGGCTTCTCTCCTGTATGAATACGTTTGTGTGTAGTCAAGTTAATTTTTTGAGAGAATGATTTACCACAGATGTTACAGTAAAATGGCTTCTCTCCTGTATGAATACATTTGTGCTTATTTAAGTGGCCCTTTTGAGAGAATGACTTTTTACAGACATCACAGTCATGTGACAATTTTTGTTCCCCTTGTTCTGTATCTTCTGGAAAAGTCAGATCTTTTAGCTTCTCACTCTTTTCCATTCTTCTTCTTCTAAAATCCCAATAGATATATATTTTTCTTCTTTTTGCTTCTGTAATCTTTTGTTTACAAATATTTCAACTGCTGTATTTCTGTCCAGTGTCACCTTTGACCTAAAACTCTGCAGTAAATTTATCCAAGTTTAATTTGCAACCAGACTCATTTTGTAGACACTCCAGCCAGTGATGTCCTGAAAGTTTGCTATTAACACATTTCAGAGTAAATATATCGTAGGAATTCTATCATAGATTTATAGAAACAATCTTCTATATCTGTTCTGTAGAATATTTTCATTTTGGTCTTTAAAAGAAGATAAATAATGAGAATGTATCTTCAGTTATTCCAATGTCATCTGATATTCTGAAATAATAAAGAAACAACAGTGTAACATATAGAGGCTACTTAGAAAATACAGATTCAACATTTCCATAGAGATAAACTCTAGAAATAAATATTTACTTGAACAAAAGAACTTTTTAATTTATTAAAATTTACATTAGAAAATCTTGTGCAAAGCTAACATATTTCTAAACTCCAGCAACTCATTCATATTAGATAACATTAATATGGATATGTATATGTGTGTGTGTGTGTGTTTGTGTGTATATATATATATATAAAATTATAATACAGGGTATCTAAGAGATACCACCACGCTGAAAAATAGCAGTCAAATCCTGACTCTAAAACCATAATAAATGTCCACATAGCATGAGTAGCAAAGACGAAGGCCAAATAAACCAGTAAAAAAACAAGATAATTCCAAATCCTGGATTTCTGGCTTTGCATAAATAATAATGCTTTGCCTTCATCGGTGGAATATACTCAAGTACATAAATACAAATACATGTATATAAACAGTATACTTACATATACGGACGTATACATACATATATGTGCACGTATGCACACGACTAGCTTAAATAGCCCGCCTAAAAACTTCTCGTGCGATCCGGACAGAATATCATAATTATAATTTTAAATAATTATTACCTTTGATGGTTTTTATTCCCATGCTGACCACTTGATAAGATCAATATTTTAAATATCGATCTTATCCTTATATATATATATATATATATATATATATATATATATATATATATACATTGTTTTAGTCGTTTTATCTGTGGTCACCACCTTAAAAAGTTTCAGCCAATCAAATCAACCCCACCACTTATTTTTTTTAGCCTAGTATTTATTCTATCAGCCACTTTTGCCAAACCTCTAGGTTACAAAGACATAAACATCCCAACACGGGTAGTCAAGTGTTGTTAGGAGGGGGGGAGAAACACACGCATTAATAATATATATATACATACATATTTTTCATTTTATCTAGTTTCAGCTCATGAGCTGTGGCCATGCTGGGGCACCGCCATTTATATATACATATATTGTAGATATAAGTCCATTTCTTTTTTCTTCCCTCTTTATCTCCTTATTGCTTTACGCCTGTCCTCTACGCTGTCATTTCATTAATCTATACACTTCTCATTTTCTCTATTTGTCTCTGATGATGGAATATCTCATACTCTGGCATATCCCAGAAACAGCTGTAAGACTTTGAATTTTTTTTCCTGATAATAATAATGTATATGACTTGAGATGTTTGCCTTGCCTTAACGTTTCTTGTCCTCTTTGATTGACAGACAGAGAGATCTGACTATATAGATGTGAGTAAACGGATAGGGATAAACAGAGACAGACAAATAAAGGAATGGATGAAAATGTCCAAAATTTGAACCCCCTTATTAAACTTTATAACGTTAATTATTAAACATATTGTTTGTTTCTCATAAAATGGTGTATATTTAAGCAATAATAAATCGGACACAGACAGCGTGTCGTTAGACAGCTGGAGGAGACGTCTTCCTGGGGCTATAAACAACAGTAGCATCGTCCCCTATGGGTCCGCCACATTTAGGGGGCAAATATACTTGGTGTATATTTAATTTACATTCAATTACTATTTACGATTATTTGAGGCAAACATAAGCAAAACGCAAATTCTGTCCACTTCAATGTTTTTGTCTGTATTTAATTTAAATTTGCACATGTCCGTCTATTCGCAACAAAATCAAAATTTCAAATTGGTGGGGGAGGGGGGATTTAATTTTTTTTCTTTTTTTGCATATTCGTAATCTCCGACATCTAAAACGTAGGAATCCGGAAAATATTTTCAAAAAAATGCATTTTTCAAGGAGAGGTGCGAAACTGCATTAGCCCTTAAAAGGGTTTTGTGACGTATTAGGTCACCGTAATTCATTGAACTCTCTTTTACTTGTTTCAGTCATTTGACTGCGGCCATGCTGGAGCACCGCCTTTGTAGTCGAGCTAATCGACCCCAGGACTTATTCTTTGTAAGCCTAGTACTTATTCTATCGGTTTACATTTTGCCGAACCGTTAAGTTACGGGAACGTAAACACACCAGCATCGGTTGTCAAGCGATGTTAGGGGGACAAACACAGACACACAAACATATTCACACACACACATACATATATATACGACGGGCTTCTTTCAGTTTCCGTCTACCAAATCCACTCACAAGGCTTTGATTGGCCCGAGGCTATAGTAGAAGACACTTGCTCAAGGTGCCACGCAGTGGGATTGAACCCAGAACCATGTGGTTCGTAAGCAAGCTACTTACCACACAGCCACTAATGAGAAAATTTCCAATGATTCCCTTGTTCTTATTTTCAACCCCCCGCCCTTTTTTTTTTGAAAAAAAACAAGGGGTTTGGGGCACATTAGGAGTCCAGGGAACTTGATTCCACGCAAAACATCTGAGTTGTTTTGGGGTTTTTTTTAGTGAAACGCGTGCGGGTGTACTTCTCAACATTTACCGAAAGTTAAGGAGAAATTTCTTGGAAATGAAATATATTTACCCAATGACTTATGTTTCTAACTGGAACTTCAACCACTATGATGACCAATTGGGGCGCGGAGGTAAAGATCATGGACTGCACCCATTTAGGGATTTGGGGGGGGGGGTTACGGGAACACACTATATCGACGGCGGAGATTCCGGATCTGCAAGAACACCTGCATTTCAAAATTTCTGTGGTTGCAGTGTATTTGAGAATATTTCTCCAACTAAAACACACAACAAACTAACGTGGAAACGATGGATCGTGTAGGTGGTAGCCTCCATAGCTAGAAATAGCAGCCAAATGACGAACAAAACAAAGGACATCTGAGACAGAAAGTATTAAAAGATTAAATGCTTTCCTTGTTTAATACTTACGGAATTGTTCTTATAAAGGATAGTGTTGTTGTTAGAAGTGCGTCAAGTGGTAGAGAAATGTATTATAATTGTGTTTGGGGGTTAAGAATGAACAAGACACGTTTGTCAAGATGTAATGAATGGAGGCGGAAGTGCGTTTAGTGCGCATGCGTATGAAATATTGGTTTCAAATTATGGCACAAGGCCAACAATTTTGGGGGAAGGGGCATAAGTCGAGTAGGTGGACCTCAGTAGTCAACTGGTATTTATTTTATTGAACCCCAGCAAAAAGGGGAAAGGCAAAGTTGACCCCTAAATGGTGAATGTCTTCGGATTGTCATGTTTTCGATAGGAGAATACGATTTTGCCCAGATATCGCGTTTTCCAAATTTTGATTCTTTACTCTTTTTACTCTTTTACTTGTTTCAGTCATTTGACTGCGGCCATGCTGGAGCAACGCCTTTAGTCGAGTAAATCGACCCCAGGACTTATTTTTTTGTAAGCCTAGTACTTATTCTATCGGTTCACTTTTTGCCGAACCGCTAAGTTACGGGGACGTAAACACACCAGCATCGGTTGTCAAGCGACGTTGGGGGGGACAAACACAGACACACAAACATATACACACACATACATACATATGTAGTGGACAAGAAGCGGTCCAGCTTCCTAGGGCTAAACGGCAGTAGTGTGTTCCCTTATTGGGATTGTCACATTAAGTTGACAATATATTACAACTTTATCGCTCCACTACTGCTTAAATCTCTCTGAGAGATTTAGAAATATTATATTTCTAATTTATATATATATATATATATATATATATATATATATATATATATATATATATATATATATGTATATATATATATATATATATATATATATATATATATATATATATATATATATATATATATATATATATACGACGGGCTTCTTTCAGTTTTCGTCTACCAAATCCACTTACAAGGCTTTGGTCGGCCCGAGGCTATAATAGGAGACACTTGCCCAAGGTGCGAAGCAGTGGGACTGAACCCGGAACCATGTGGTTCGTGAGCAAGCTACTTACCACTTCTTAATTCTTAACTTTTTTTGATTTATTTTAATGCCTTTAGAGATTACGAATGTATGAGTTTTTTAAAAATTTAAATTCATAAAGAAACCCTCACTGCACCTCCGCATCCCGCCGACCCATCACCTACACATGCCTATGCATGTGTAGGTGATGGATGTGTAGGTGATTCTACTGAAGTAGCAGACGAAAAATATTATCAGACCACCACCAGAAAGCCCGACATGCTAGAAACAACAGCTAAGCTACACGATTTCCGATAAAACTTCCCCACTTTCAAAAATGCTAAATGTGTTTGGAAATTTGAGTGTTTCTTCAAGAAAAAAATTTTTTTTTTAATTCTTAAATATTTGTAATCTTTATATTCTACGTGAATTACAGAAAGAAAAAATTCTATAGAAGTTAGAAATTTAAAAAACTGGAGGATAAGGAAAATTAGAATTTTAGAAATATATTTTGTGGGCAAAATCCTAATCTTCTATATCAAATACATAAGAATGCGAAGAAATCTTTGAAAAAAGAAAAAAAAAATGTAGCGAGCCGCAGATATCACCTCTGACATGCTAGAAACAATAGCTTAACGACATGATCTCTGAAAAAACTTCCTTTTAAGTTTATATCAAAGATCAGGTTTTTGAACACGCTCATCACAAACACGAATTATAAAAAAAAAAAAAAAAGGTCATTTCAATTGAAGCTGAGGTGTATTTTGTTTTTCTTTTTCCTAAATTTCTTCAGATGCGTATGTTTTCGTTATAGGAAATTAGGATTTTGTCCAAAAAGCACGTTTTCAAAATTCCAATTTCCCCCTTCGCCAGTTTTTAATTAGGGATTGATAAGTTTGTTAATTCAATGAATGACTTGGAAATTACGTGCTTGGATAGCGTATGTTGACGTGGTGAGAAAATTCTTGGGCAATCGCCGGGCCGAAAATTACAAGGAATTAATGGAAAAGTCTAGAGGACATAGGTGCTAATATGGGTATTAAAGGTTCCTTTTTTTACATAAGCCATTTATGCGAAGAGAGTGATGAGCAAGGAGAACGATTCCATCAGGATATCAAGACAATGGCAGAGAGCGACCAGGGACGGTGGGACAAACTAATGATGCCTGACTCCTGCTGGAGTATCAAAAGAGACTTAAATAGCATTGAACATGACAGACAATCAAGAAAGACAAACATTTTACCAAAGTTCTTATGGTCACGAAGGTTTTATTTCTGCTGTTAGTTTATTTAATGATTTGATGAAAAAAACTTATGGGTCTTGGTTTATTCAATCTTGTTATTTTTAAAGACTTAGGGTCTGGTTGTGATTGCAAAAATAGTATTTCTCAATGAGCAGACCAATATTTGTTGGCTGAAATGCGAATTGAGAGGCTTCTACGATTTTACTTTGAGTAATATTGAACATCGATCAGTATCAAATATACAGAAAACAAATGAAGAGAATTGTGTGTGTGTGTATATATATATATATATATATATATATATATATAGAGAGAGAGAGAGAGAGAGAGAGAGAGAGAGAGAGAGACTGACTTGTGACACATTTTATGCCAATTAACATTATTTAATTCATAAAAATACTGACAATGTCTGTTTTAGACAGTTTTTAAGCTCGGATTTTCCGCCTTTTTTTCCCGCGTTTTCTTTTTCATTCAAATTGTTGTTGCTAGGCAACAGACAGACACACTTGAACGGGAAGCGGCGGAGACTCCAGACTGAGCAGTTTGTGTGATGCCTGACCAGAAATATCATCAAATGTCCTTAAGCATGGGTGGTCACAGATGGATTTCATTTCTCCTCTTACCATTTCTCTATGCATATCATAAGGTATTCTTTTTTTTCTTTTATCTGTTTCAATCATTTGGCTACGGCCATGCTGGAGCACCACCTCTAGACGGACAGACTGATCCCGGATTTATTCGTTGTACTTATTGTATCAGTGACTTTTGCCGAATCGCTAAGTTACGCGGGCGTAAACACACTAACATCCATTGTCAAACGATGTTCGGGGCCAAACGCAACATACAACGGGCTTCTTTCAGTTTCCGTCTACCAAATCCTCTCAGAAGGCTTTGGTCGACCCAAGTCTATCGTAGAAGACACTTGCCCAAGGTGCCACTCAGTGGGACTGAATGTTTGTGTGTGCAAGAAAGCTTTGTATAAGAATATATAATTGTATGTATAAATATGTATGCATATATAATATTCTGCTTTCCTGTGTATATAATTTTGGGTTATATATTTACGTCTATATTAATGTATCGGCAATCCTATAGAATAGAGTCGGAAATTATCCAATACATTAAATATTCTAATATCTTGCGATATTTCTTTTTGAAACTTAATCATATACATGTATAATTTATACACAAACATATATACACACACATACGTTTCTACACAATTTTATATACATCTTCTTTCTTACTCTCACATCTATTGATGCTTTTCAATATTTCTCCCTCCCCCGAGAAACATATTTTATGGAACGATGATGCCAACGTAACACACGCATGGTCCATTGCTGGGATATAATAAGCTAAGAGAAGAAGAAGAAAATGGTCATTTCGATTTTCATTAGCAAACCAACCAAGTGAAGCCGTGTGTGTGTGTAAGAAAAGAAAACCATTTTCTAAGAGGAAAGGATGCTCTCCGAAGAAATCCTCTTTTACATAAACTCTTATTTAAATCACTGTGGATAAATCCCAGCAATAATAATAATCTCAGGCTCTCCAATATTTGACAATTATATCAAGAGAAAGAATCGGGGCCAGGAAATGGGGCTGAAAATAATAATCATACATTTTAGATATATTCTTTTTAGTTTTTATAACATAAATGTGTTTCTGAGGGAAAATATTGGAAAAAAAAAAACATCAAAAGATTATTTGAGAAAAAAAACAGAAGACAAGGAGGGTGGTGTGCTAGAAACAACAGCCAAATCTCCCTTAAATCACACACTTTTTCCTCGACCCCTTACAAAACATTTTACCAACAAATTTCTTTGTAATCGTAATCTACATCGTTTGAAAGTTATTTCTATAAAATTTCATTCAAAAATATCCATTTTCCTCAAATTTATGAGGGAGCAAAATTCCTGTGAATTTTGTGAAACTCCTTTCCGCAACCCTTCAGAAAATGTTTTTCCAACAAATCCTTACAAATACTCAATCTACAGGATCTAAGCGATTATTTGTTGAAAGTTTCATTAAAAAATATCCATTTTCCCGCAAGTTATGAGGAAACAAAGTCGACGGGGGTATTTATCTGTAGTTAGGGCGAATTTGCTTCCTCACGACTTTCACAAAATGAAAATTTTTTGATGAAATTTTCAACAAATATTCTTCAGATGGTTTAGATTCCGATTAAATCGGAATTCATTGTGAAAACCGTTTGTCCCTGGGTGGGAAAAGTAGTTTTAGAAAATTCACAAGATTCGCCTTTTGTTATGAAAGAAAAAAAAATGGTTTTTCCAATAAATGCCCATATTAATCGGAATCTACACCATCTGAAGCATATTTGTATGAAATTCCATGAAGAATATCCATTTTTCTGAAAGTTCTTAGTGAAGAAGCATATACACCATAAAGGAACATTTATACACATGTATATTGATATATACCCACATATACACACACGTCTTTGCTATGTTTTTTAAACACATAAAACTCATAGATGCATACTTTTATAATATATTACACTTAAACCGCCCCAGGACAATATTTTTAGAGTTGCTTCTGAAAGTGTCCTTCACTTTTTTATGAAAAAACGATACACATTTCAGAGTCTTTGGCTGTTATTTCTAGCATGATGTTAGACCATCTATAGGAGAATATTTGACATGGATGCTTTGTAAATTGTCCTTCGATTTTTATTTGTGATAAAACAAAAATGTGAAGGTTTTGGAGGCTGTTTCTAGCATGAAATGAGACCTTATAGAGGCGAATTTCATTTCTAAATGCTTCTTAACTGTCCTTCAAATTTATATGAAAAATAAAGTAAATTAGAAGTGACTTGGTTTCTATTTCTAGCATGGAAAATGACCAGCTATGGGAAAGCTTTTAATGAATGCTTCTTAAAGTGTCCTTCTATTTTGTATGAACCCCAACAACAACAACAACCCTGCGAGGAGGAAAGGCAATGGTTGTGCGTGTGTGCAGTTGAACGGTCACTGCAACAACAACAACAACAATCTTATTAAACGTTAAAAACTGTCAGATGCAGACTGCACACACGACGGTGATGGTGGTGGTGGGAGTAGTCGGTGGTGGTTGTGGTGGGAGTTGTCGGTGGTGATGATGATGATGGTGGTGGTGGGAGTAGTCAGCGGCGGTGGTGGTTGTGGTGATGATGATGATGGTGGTGGTAGCGGGGGAGGGGGGTGATGATGATGGTGGTGGTGGTGTTTCTCGTTTGTTGGTGTTGCTTTCGGTCGTCTGCTTTTTAATGGAGAATCAATGACAGGAAAGTCACTGGTTTGCCACCAGACATACATTATACATACATGCACACACACACACACACACACACACATATATATATATATATATATATATATATATACACACACACACACACAGACACATACATACATGCATATATATTATATACACAAACGTGCATATTTAAACACAAACAATCATGTATATATACACATTTTATTAAAACTAGTTTTCAGTGATTTGAATGCGGCCCTGCTGGAGCACCTCTTTATGTTTATACATTCAAAAGTGAGTTCATATTCAGGTTTATAGCCTTATTTCTATACATTCCTAAATATGTGTGTGTATATATATATATACACACACACAAAGAGAGTGTGTTGAGGAATGTTACAACACTGATTGTTAGTGTGTAGAATGCAATGTATGCGATGCAGGTTCCAATCCCGGGTGAAGCCATTTACAATAATAATAATAAGAAGAAGAAAGAAGAAGATTGAAGTTTAATATTTCTGGAAATATTTATTTGTCATAATGAAAGAAAGCAAAAGATTGACGTCCAGGAATAATTCCAAAAACCATCAAAGAATTTTCTGAAACATCCAAACCAAGAACTTGAAAGACTTCATTTTCATCTCCTCTGAGGAATAAATATTTTGGATTATTTTCTAATCTCAGGATTTCATTATCAGGTGTTTCCTCTTCAATATGTCCAGGTATTTCGTAAATATTGTTTTTTTTATCTGTTATATAAACACATTCACCAATTATGGTTAAATGAGGTCTTGCAATATAAAATTCCACTCCAGAATACATTCTTCCTTCTTTTATTCTTATCCTCCTCACCAAAGACTTTTCCCTGAACCATTCCACAAAACACCAATCTTTCCACCATCCAAACTCCTCCCTCCTCACAACAACAACATCACCAAAAGATGTGACCCCCACATCCTCCGCCCCTTCCTCTCCCTCCAACCTTAAATATCTCCTCATCCACCCCCAACACACTTCATCTTTACATTTCCCATCTTCCATATCAACCACATCCACATAATAAGAGTCAAAGATGTCGGGGTCTTTCCAATAATAGTAATCCTTGTTGTTCTCCCATATTCTTCTGTATTTCTCTTCTCTCTCTTCTGGAGTCATGTCTCTAATATAATGACCACCACACACGAGTTGATTGTCGTATTTATAAATCCTGTTGTAGTATTTCTCAGTTCTGATGGTTTTTAAACGACAGAGATCCCTGTTGAAGACCCTCATTTCTCTCCCAAAGGTGACAATGAAACATTCATCTGTCCACCGACAAATGTCCAGTGGTTCTTCTTGTTGTTCATGTTGAAGTATGTCCACTGTTGTTGTTGTTGTTCTGATTAATGTGAGACTTTCTCGAAACATCAACACACTCACATTCTCATCTAACTTAATTAGTTTACTCCTCCAGTCCCTAATGTCCCTAAAATCATAACAAACAGGTTCCTCGAATGCAGGAATGGAAAAAGGGACCATTGCTGTTCTATATGGAAGTCTCCTCACTGATATTTCATCAATTCCTGAATTATTAATCTCCGCTATGTAATTACCACATCTCACCTTTAATCTACCTTTACTAATTATTTCACCTGATTCACCTCTTCTTCCTCCATCTCCATCTCCTCCTCTGTATTCCAATTTATTAATTAATTCATTACTGAATATTTCCTTGTTTGTCTGAGATGTAATGGAAGGGAAACAAAGACCAGAATCAAGATTTAATAACGACACAGATTCCAGAACCTTCACTTGGTCCCCATCAATCTTTATGCAATGACATTCAATCAATTCAATATGTTGACACCAGTAAATACCCCCCACTTTTCTCCATATTACACCATAAGGGATGAGACTTGTCCAAGCTTGAGATGTCTTCAAATTTTTTCCATTCAGTTGAAATATTTCTTTTCTTTTGGGAACCGTGGCCATTATGTGTTTTTCTTGTGTAAAACACACACCACCAACTAAACTTGCCACATTTCCGTGACATAGCAGCTCCCCGTCTTCATCAAATATTTTAACATTTCCATTATTGGCTTTTTCACACACAACTGTCTTTCCTTCATCAGAGATGTCAATATCTTTCACTTGAACAGCAAATTCGTCTGTTTGTAAACGAGCAACCGGGAACCTTTCTCGATTCACCATAAACAACCCTTCAACATACAATTCATTCTCTCTCCATATCCTCCTGGGGCTTCCAACAAATCTTGGTCCTTTACAGTTTATACTGGAGAAATATACTTCATGTTTATAAATTCTTTTATTTAAAAATATTCCCTTGTATTCTCCATTCTGGGTCAAACACAAAATGTTTTGATATCCGGATAAACCGAAATATTTTTCCCACTCCCCATGAATGTACAAAAAACTGTCATCAATTGTCATCCTGTCATAACCACCAAAATAACACTCCATGTAGTGTCTGACTGAATGTAAATATTGACCATCACTGTTGAAGAAAATGATGAATCTTCTGTGGAAGACAATAATGACATCTTCAGCAGTAACTTTAATATCCTTGATGTCATTTGAATAATTTCCATCTTCTTTTCTTGTTAATAATGGTTCGGGTATGTCTATTTGTTTTATTTCCTTCACACTCGAATGTATCTCATCCATATCAACAAAATACAAATGACTGTCATATCTCCATTTACTAAAAACCAGTTGATTGTTTGATAAAGAAGCCATACATCTATATTTATTTCTCGTTTGGTAAATTACCAACGACAATGGAAATTCCACTTTTAATGTCCACAGTTGATATTTATCATCACCACCATAATCATAATCTCTATTCGTAATGACCAGTGTGTTTGACTGCCATCGACACATTTTAATAAATCCATTAACATTCAGTTTGACAGAATCCAAAAGTTGACCATCAAATGTGAATAGCTTAATGTTTCTAATCCACTCGTCCCATCCTGCAATCAGATTATTTTCAGTTATAACCAAATGATGAATCCCTGCTGGTTCTTTCTCTCCCATTTGTTGAGGGAAAGGAATATGTCTGGCTTTATCAGAAACTGTCAGGTCTTGCAGATATAAAGAAGATGACAACATTTCACTGACAGAAATGTTTCTGGAAAATACATCTACCAGGTCGATAAAAACATCAGCTTGGTTGTTTTTAACCAGATCTCTCAACACCAAATTATGATCATTTATGGCAAACATACGAGTGTTGTCTATCAGATAGATAAACATTTTATCTATACAACCACCATAGAGATTGGGGGGAGGTTTCATTTGGGATAGTAAAACACTGTGGACAGTCTTACTACTACTACTATGACTACCGCTACTACTATGACTACCACTACCACTACTACTATCACTACCACTACTACTACCACTACTACTTCTACGACGACGATGTCTACCATCATGACCTCCACCACCAACACTAGTGCAGCATTGAAATACTCTTCTCTTAGTAACAATTAATAGCTTTTGTGTTTTATTTTCTATTGCTAATGCTTTCACTAGAAAAGGGATATTAATTGTCTTAATTGTTTCAACTTGATTATAATTTTTCTTAATGGCTAAAATATCTAAATGTGATGGTTTATCACAATAACAAACAATTTCACCTTCACCCATCTTACACACCCGTACATAAGGCTGCCCTAATGATACACTTCTCACTGTCTTTGATAGGTTTCCAATGACCCTTAATTGTTTCTGTAGGGGTAATGTGACACCTATTTGATGAGAATCCCATCGACATATATCCGTAGCTGGAGACGGCAGAGATAATCCCGACACAATGTCTCCTTCATTAGAAATGTATAACAAGCAATCATGGTTGATGTCGGACACCACCAACTGTCCATTCTCCAGATTACATATTTCGCCAATGACAAGTTTTTTGTCTTTCTCCTTTTCTTTGAGTCGTAGATTTAGATTTCTGATATAAGGATTTTTCAGGTGTAAACAACAGCCAGACGACCGGTCCTGATACTTGTAAAGAAGGACCCTGTTGAGTTGAGTGTCCGGTAGATAAACAGTCCCTTGGAAAACAGCAATGTGAGGGTGAACAGGGAAAGGCAGTTGCCACTGCCATTTCATTTCTCCATATATATCATAACATATCAGAATAGAGTGTCTCTTGAAGAGGACATAAAAATAAACATTATCAGAGTAGATGTGATGAGGGTAGCCATAGAATGGAAGGTATTTTTGAAAAAGTTCTTCACCACATGTCGAATAAAATACCATTTTATTTTTGCTTCCATCTACGACTACAAAATTAATTGGAGTTGCAGCAATGGCGACATTATAATGTCTCAGAGAAATTCTTTCTATAATGTCAACTTTGTCCTCCTTGATCAATAGGATATGGATCTCATTTTTGTTTTCAGTGGTGGTCACAGCTAAACACTTATTTGATACAATATGACATATTTCAATGTAATCAGTTTGGACCTTTATTAAAGGGCCTTTGCTTAGTTCAGGACAGTTGATATACTGAAGTTCTTTCTTTTCATGATAAAACACTAAAATTCTGTTTGAGTTGAGTCTACAAAAGCAAGAAGGAATCTCAAGGAAAGTTGAATTATTTTGGTTAATTATTTCTCCAGTCTCAGTGAATAATATAGCTTTATTATTCTTATAGGTTATTAATATAGAAGATGCTGACATAGGTAGAATATTAGTAATATTGTAGCAATCCTCAATATCAATATAGCCATTTAAACTGGGGGTATGTTGCTGGTGGTTGTATGACAGTTTGGGCCAAAAGTCTTCATTTATTTGAATGGCATGTGGTTTGCCAAAATAATCTGTTACCAAAATGGTATCTTTACCAACAGAAATAGAGTGGCATTTCCTGCCAATGTCCCTCATTGTCACACCACCTTTAGCCGAAATCCTGTAAATAATTTGTCCCTGGAGGACATAGAAATAGCTTTGGTAGAGAGATATTTTACTTGGGAGGTTCAGAGAATGGGTCTCTACCTCCCATAACTGTTGGCCATCCATATTGTAACAGATTACTCTGTTAATACTGGAAAATGTAATTAAAAGTATATTGTGGACCCCTACAGCAATATCTGTAGGTATTTCTTTGGTAATGAATTGGTCTATAATTCTATTACTCTCCCAATCAATTTGGTAAACTGTCTTACCAAACATTTCTACACCTATAAGTGTAGAATGTTCCAAGTAACTCACCATATACAACCCCAAATGTATCTTTTTAATCTCGAAAGTTGTGGGGCTGATAATGAGAATCATTTCTTGGAAGGGGAGGGTCGCTAGAACCATGTCTTGACCGATTCTGGTGAAACTGGTGACAGAAGATGGACAATGGACATTATTTCTGTCACCGTCTCTTGTCACACAACATACTGTCATACAATGGTGGGAATAGGTTACCACTCCCTCCTGTATTACAATAATATTGGATATTATCATGCTTTTGTCACATTCTTCTCCAGGTTCCTCAATCTTTGCTTCTCTGGTCACAATTGGGCAAAGAGGACGATATTTTATTGCTATTTTTGGTGGTTGAATGGTTTTGTGGTTGTATGGGTTACAGGTGACATAAATGTCAAAGAGTCTTTGTTGAAACCAATCAAGGTTTTGGTGAACAAAATCATTATTTTGTTTTGTAACTTTCAGAAATCTTTGCATTTTACGTTTGATATTACGTAAAATACAAGATCCATCTAAACCCATGGAGTCCATGTGATTACATTCATGTTTTACATAATCTATAAACGTATTGATGTTCGGTAACATGTCACAATATGAAGAAAATTTGGTAACATGGACATTTCCCATTTTTCAGATTTCTTTGTGTCTTTTGTTTCCTGTTCTTCTGTTTTCTTTGTGTTTTGTGTATGTAATATTTGGGAAAGAATTGGTGTAGTTTCCCTATAAATCGATGTTATATCACAGTCTGTGGCAGGAATGAGAGCCAACATTTTGTTTTCTTCGTTAATCTTCTCCATTTTATGAATATGAAATTATTATCTTGTTCTGTTAAATATATTCTTTTCTCTTGATTTTGTCTTCTTCCTTTCGAATACAATTTATCTCTTCAAAATTCACAAATTTTTTACAACAAAGCTGAAATAGAATGAAAACTTTATTAGTTTTGTGAAAAGCTTTTGATAAAATAATATTTACTTGATTCGTTCAAACAATTTCAAGGAAAACACACATTTCATTAAATATATTTTTAAAAATTGATTATTTGACAGTGAAGTTAAACATTTAAACTATTTTCAATGGAATAATCATTTTAGAAATAGAACTTGAAGATATAAATACACCATTATCTTTATCGACTGAATATAAGTGATGGTGAAAAGTTTTGTAGTAAGAAGGAATATAAACATTTTGTTGAGGTTATTTCTACAGATATTATCGATAGAAATTATAGCCAGGACTGATTTCCTGCTACAACATTTCATATTGAAACGTCAGACGGAAACAAACAATGTTGTTTGTTCTTGTTGTTTATCTCATTGCTTGTTTACATCTGACATCTCAATACGAAACGGTTTAGCTAAAAATCAGAGCCAACTATAATTTCTATGGAATATCAATAGAATAATATGAAAAACACTGCTAACACAGTAGAATGTGGTGTTGACTTATAAAACGATTTAATATTATATTTTACAGTAATTTATGGTTGCATAATGAAATACCACATCCCTACAAATCAGGAATAAGAATTATATGCACTGCAAATGATGGGACCGTCATGGTTGGCTTGGTTTCCATCATATTTACCTGGATTAAAAGATATCAATAAAGCTGGAGTTGAAACTGGTTCTTAACCTGACAAATGCTGTAAATCTCTCAACATTCCAATATAATCCACACAATTATCATAGACAACTTTGATTAAACTTGGAAAGCTTATCAAAAGATGGGCTTTCATATAATCACACTGATACACAGCATGTTGAGAGGATCGTTATTATTTGTTCCTGATTGAGATAATAAAGATTGGTTAATGAATAAGCTTAATTAACGAAAGGTAGGTTCATCTTAATTATATTTAAGGGACAATGTTTGGGTAGCAATGAGAAAGATGTGTTTGTATGAAAAGGGGGTTTGGCAGGGGAAGTGTGTTTTGTTTTGTGTTAGGTGAGGAGATATAACTTAGTGTAGTTTATTATGAAGTATTGGGGGTTTAATGAGGTGGATTAGGAAATATTGGTGGGGTGATTAATGACATTCTGGTGACTCATCATTTTACACTTGAAATATTTGCAATTATCTGGTTTTCTCTTTATAAAATTTGTTGTCAACAACAACATAGCCTTATCCAGCTTTTTCCAAAAATATGTTCTTGTTTAGTCCATGTATATTCAAAGAGCTGACATCCTGAAGAAGGTCACTTTTACTTTTCATTCCTCCTGGGGTCAATAGAGTAACAGTCATTATTTCATAGACCAAGGAGGGGGTGGAGGATCATTCTGATGATGATGAGTCACCAGAATGTCATTAATCACCCCACCATAATTTGTAATATATATATCTATATATCTTTTACTTCTTCAGTTAGACTGGCCATGCTGGGGCATCACCATGAAGAATTGTCAGCCTGATACTTATTATATCGGTATATTTTGACGAACTGCTAAGTTAGGGTGACATAAACACTGGTTGTCAAGCAGTGGTGGGTGAAAAACAGACATGTTCCTCCACTCTCCCTCACATATCTACCATACCCCCCTCTCATCCCTTCCAACTTCTTTCACCATCACTAAACATCTCCCCTCACACTTATGGGACATCCCCTCTATAGCCTTTGTACCTCTGTACCCCCCCCTCTATCTTCTCCCATGTTCCTGCCTTTAGGCTTTCACTTTATACACGCCAGCTCAATTTGATTCGTTCTCAGTCGAAAGACATCTGTTGTTATTTCTTGCTGTTTGTATTCATAATTGTGTACCATGTTCTCCCTTTTTTTTTTGTCTTAGTTGTTGTACACATTCGCTAGCTTTCTTACAAAGGAGTCTAATGCTCTTAGCTTAGACTTTTCGGTGGGGCAATCAGATTGAACCATCTCAAGTATAGCTGCCTGAAATGGTCGTGACCTCTGAGACTTGACTGAGGAAAGAAAGCCACGAATGACCCATCTTTTTTTGCCTGTCCTTCTAATTGCTGTTTCTTTTGTCTGCCTGTCTGAATGTTTTTATGTCCTCTATCACGTTTTTGTCTCGGTCTCCTGTCCTTGTCTCCTTGAAGCTCAATGTTCGTATGTGTGTGTATATATATATATATATATATATATAGGGTTATGAGAGGTAATGGTGTCAATAAGACCCAAAGGTGTCAGGTAATGTTGAGTAAGTGCTATGGACAGACTATAGTTAAGCTCCAGGTTTGGTGATTATGCAAATGAGGAGTCCAACTTAGGTCATATATCAGCATGTGTATTTATAAAAAAATTTTCAGAATGAGATAAAAATCTGTGTGTGTGTATATATATATATATATATATATATATATATATATATATATATATATATATATATATATATATATATATTATATATATATATATATAAGAACCAAGTAGAAGCTGGTTTATTAACAGACTGCCATAGCATTGATTGAAGAGTGCTAATTAAAAAACCATTCTTTCCTAATTATAAAACATTTCCTGAACCATGTTTGACGTCACAAGGTGTCAAGTAACGATGAAGTTTCCTGGATCCAAAGGGATGAATTCAATGTCTCATGTTAGTATTGATTACCACCAGGCATCATATGTACATTGAATGCACCAAACGATTGATGAAGGCCATGGGAGTAGCAGCCCACACTCTGTTAAAAACTGGCAGTGAGTTGTCAGCCTTAGATGTGATTTGGCCTTCTTTGGATTCCATCCCACAGGGGCTCTATGGGGTTCAAGTCTGAGCTTAGGACAGGCCATGGCCGTGCCTGGATGTTGTGTTGTTGGAGGAAGTCTGTTGTCAACCTGGCATCAGGGGTACAGGGGTTGTCATGTTAGAACATGATTCTGATGACAGGTAAAGTGTTCCACGATGTGAGGCCTCAACACTTGGCCAATGTAGTGAGCAGCAGTTACTCCATTGGCCTGGCCTTCGTCGATGTTTTGGAAGGCCACCAGTCCAAGTTTCTGGTTGAGTGCAACCCCGATGCATCCCATGATGCTTTGTCCTTCCCACGAGTCTTTCTCCACCACAAAGCCATCAGCATGATGTTAACCCTTCTTCTCCAAACCCTAGCTCTACCACAAATGCATTATCGACGTTTGTCAGAGAATACTACACTCCTCCACTGCTGATATCGCCAGGTTTGGCATTTCTGAGCCCACTGCATACATGCCTGTCGATGTCGATCTGTGAGAATGGGGCCCCAAGCCAGACGTCAACAAGACAGATTAGAAGATCTCAGCCAGTAGTGAACTGTCTCTGCACAAATAGATCTGTGGTGACTCCCTAGGGTGTGCCTAACTGATTCCATTGCCACCTAGAAGAATTGGTCCTGCAAGTGCTGTTGGTGTAGGTGGCGATCTTGACATGTTGTTGTAACCCTCGGTCAGCCACTGCCTGGACAATCATCTGTGCTGTTTGTGGCATTGTATCGTTCCCTCAGTCACTCAATTGTCTGAATACTTCAGCGCAAGTCTTTAACAATGGCCCATGGATGTTGACCAGCATGGAGACGTCCGATGGCTAGCTCTCTCTGATTTTATGTCTTGTTTGCTTCAAGATATCAAATAGAAATGAAATTGCCAGAACAATTAACATTTATATTTTAGGTTTGATATTCTTTTCTACTCTAGGCACAAGACCCGAAATTTTGGGGGAGGGGGGGGGGGGGGGCAGTCGATTAAATCGACCTCAGTACACAACTGGTACTTGATTTATCAAGCCGAAAAGGATGAAATGCAAAGATGACCTTGGCAGAATTTGAACTCAGGACAGATGAGATACCGCTAAACATTTTTTTGGGTGTGCTAACATTTCTGCCAGCTCGCTGCCTTTAGGTTTAATATGAATCAGTTAGAAAAAGATCAATTAATAGAGTCATTAGTAATTGATCTTTTTCTAACTGATTTATATTTGTGGCATTCTCTCTACATTCTGTGTTCAAATCCTGGTGAGGCCAACTTTGCTTTTTATTTTGCAGGAGCCTAGAAACAAAATACCATTCTAAGGTGGTGGCCTTATGGAATCCTTAGACATTGGACGAGATGTCTTTCAGTATTTAATGTGGTACTTGAGTTTGTCTTTCTCCCACTCACCACTCTCGCAAACCCTGAAAAATAAAGGGTCATCAGCAGGGCCTTTCTCCCTTGGCTAAGCTTTGAAAGAATTAAGTTTACGAAAAACAAACAATTAATTTAACAGATTTGAAATTAATTTAGAAATTTTAAATTTCACTTGAGAATTAGAAATCCACTTTAAACTACTTAAAAAACTGTATCCTGAGATGAACATTTCCATCAAACAGTTCTGACATTGTTGTAACGAAACTCTATATTATCTTGTGGAAATGCAAATGTTTTACTTGTGGTATAACGCTGTAAAACGTTTGAACAATGTCTAGTCTAAAAAATGCTACCTGAAAACAAATTCCAGTATAAAAGTATATTTATGTTTGCAATAGTTCTAACGAATATTTAACAAAGTAAATGTGTTAGAAAATTATTAATTAAAATAATTACCACAATAATACTTACTAGAGTCGATAATTGAGTTTGAATTTCAGCCTCAAGTCTTTCAATCTCTGGACTATTCTGCAAGGACCTTTCATTCTCAAGCGAGTCTCAAACTGGTTGGCCCAGAACCTGGTGAGGTGGTATTTATACGATTTAAGGTTTAACCCTGCAGTCGTGTGAAATTTTTACGTGGCACAGAGATCTTATTGTGTACAGAAAGCGAAACCATGTAAAATGAAGTCAGGTTATTTTGAACGTGTGAAACATTAATAACTCATGAATACTGAACTAGAATTTATAATGGTATCGGCATTCATTGAAGATGTTTATGTATAATAGTTACAATCAAGCTCCTGCATTTAATGTGTGTTTGTTATGCAGAATCAAAGAATCAGACGATCACACACAGACACACGTAGATCCAATCACTTTGCACATAAGCCCACTCTCTAATGCATGTACGTATACGCGTGTGTGTGTATTTACGTGTATGTTGGAGCTGTTATTCAATGAAATATCAACAACATGAGCCTCCAATTCAGCGTTTACTAATGGTAGTAATGAAGTATGAGAGACAGAAGCAATATTAGTTCAAATGAGAAATCTGTGTATCACACTTAAAGCATTTGCATGATTGAAAGCTTGGTAACTGTGCTATGCTGTAGACAGCCGCCGTATAATTACTGGTATCTATTTCATTAATCTCAACCTACATAGATCTGTAGATTGGTAGAATCGACAGAGCGTCAGACAAAATGACTTGTGGAATTCGTTCCGCTTTTTCATGTCTTCAGTTCAAATCCAACCAAGATCAGTTTCACTTTTCCTCTTTCATTCTTCTGGCATCGATTTACTGAAAAAGCGTTGTAATCTGGCCCAAGGTGGAAGATTGTATGAAATGTTAGCGTGTTGAGCCAAAACAATCCCTTACAATAGATGTTCCAACTCTTTACGTTCTCGGTTCAAATTCTGCTAATGCCCACTTTCCTTCTTATTCTCCTGGAGTCGACAAACTGAAATAAGTATAAAGGCCCGGCCCCTGGCAGGGTGGTAGGTTGATTCAATTTGAATCTTACGCTGTCCATGTTGATGTCAGATCTAAGCAAAAATATACAATCGGTCATATTCAACACTCGTTACTGACAAGGACGAGTTTAAAGGGAGACTAAATATCAAGAGAAATTTTAATAATTTCTGAGTTTCAAAAAGGACTGAGACATCTTATATAACTGGGAGATGAACCATAATTTCACTCCATAAGAACATACAAGCGAATATGAATTCTTTAAGATACGTATTGTTTTGGGGGGGGGGGGGGGGGGAACAATCCAAGACTCCGATGGTGTTAGGTAGAGACTATTGTTCTGCTTGAATAGAAAGAAAGGCTTTTAGTGTGTTGCAGTTTAACAAGATGGCATTTCTTCCCCTGTATAAAGGGGAGAGATAGGACTAGTTGTCAGAGAAGAGAAGTAGTAGGCAATGAGAAGACTCGGCCCCATTATGCAATTGATGCTTTATCTAAGTGGAAAGGAGATAAGGAAGATCGACCTCGATTGGAAATGAACTCAGGGCACAGAAATACTGCAACAAACACCGCAAGTTTATCTCATCGACATTCTAAGCACACCGCTAATTCACCATTTTAAGAGTTTCTAACAAGGAAATGAAGGATGCAACATGAAAATCTCCCATATTTTGAGCAGATTTTGTTTCCAGGCTAATTAAATAAAAAAGAAGTTGATGATGATGATGATGATGATGATGAAGGGGGTTGTCTCTGATGTTTTATCGTGTTTTCTTGTAGTTGGCCTCATCTTCATTTTTGGCTTCATTGTGTATAAGAAAGAAAGCCATAATAGTTGAAACCATTCATTGAAATCATTAATTCCGATGATTTGGCCCCAGGAATATGAATTAAATATGAAACAGCCCAAACGGATCCTACACTCTGTGATTTCAGAAGGACTTTACCTAAGGAGTAATTGTAAGAAATGGTTTGGTGACCCAATAAGAACTGTCTGGGAGCTTGCTGAGATAGAGATGTTCTCGTAGAGTGTTTGGTAACAGCAGACTCAAAAGGGCTGACGGCGGGGAGGGGGGAGGCCTGGAGAAAGAAAAGACCCCAGGAGTGAGTTATTTGCTAGCGAATTTCCCTCGGTCTTTTGCAGCCTCAGTTAATGAAAGTTCCCCTCCAACATGAGAACAGACATGAAAAGTGAAAGCAGTTCAGGAAGACGAGAATCCCTTTAAAAATTTGAGATAATCACAAAGAAAGACATTAAAGATTTATCAACATTAATAATCCATTGTCATTTCGTTTTTAAATATATTCATTTATTCAATGGACTACGGGTAAAAATCACGTTGCATCACCTGCACAAATATGTGCATATCACAGCTACACATCCAAACACACACACACCTGTATTGTTGTGTGTTTGTCCGTCTTAAAAAAAAATCTTCACATACTGGCGGTGCCCCAGCATGGCGACAGTCTCAAGGCTGAAACATAAAAGAATACTAGTTACAGTAGTCAACAGGATGTTGAATATATTTTCTTTGAAGAACCGGAGAGAATTATAAGAGAACAATAAGTCTTTTGTATACAAAAATTTACATAGTCGTAAGGGCACATGTATATACATATATATGCATATATATATATATGAATGTATGTATATCTGTGTTTATACATACCAACACGTATACACGCATATACATATGCATCTTGGAATAAAGATCTCAGTGCGTGAGATCTGAATGTGAATACAATTTTCTATAGATATGGACTCCATGCAATACTCACACACACACACTTATGCACAAAGTATTGTATACACATATGTACATCAGAATATGTGGAAGCGCAATGGCCCAGTGGTTAGGGCAGCGGACTCGCGGTTTCGATTCCCAGACCGGGCGTTGTGAGTGTTTATTGAGCGAAAACACCTAAAGCCCCACAAGGTTCCGGCAGGGGATGGTGGCGAACCCTACTGTCCTCTTTCACCACATCTTTCTCTCACTTTTTCTTCCTGCTTCTCTTGTACTTGTATTTCAAAGGGGACAGCGTTGTCACACACTGTGTCATGCTGAATGTTCCCCAGAACTACGTTAAGGGTACACGTGTCTGTGGAGTGCTCAGCCACCTGCGTGTGAATTTCACGAGCGGGCTGTTGATCGGATTAACTGGAACCCTCATCGTCAGAACCGACGCAGTGCCACGACAAACACACACACACATATATATATATATGTATATATATATATATATATATACACACACACACATACAAATATGTACATCTACACGAATGTACTTACACATACACAAACTACTTCTCCGCTGGTGTTGAAACTTCCTGTAACACAGCAGTTTGCGAGGTTGTATAATCTATCTCTATGATCGTTGCAGATGCATTGATGTATATATATATATATATGTATGTGTATGTATTTGTGTATGTATATTAAGTATATATATCTATGTATGTGTCTTTGTGTCCGTGTTCTCCCATCCACAACATATATGCATGTATATATATATATGGGGGGACTCTTCAGTCGAAGACGAATTGAGCGTTCAGATTTTGCATACTGAGTTCGAATCCCACATGCCCGCATAAGGCAACAACAAACCACTCCTGCATTCATACCAAGTCCATTGATGAAGGGCCAAAGTCCCATTCATTTACTGAACGGCAACAGGCGACGCTAGGGACCCTCCTGAACCCTAGAGAGGGTGTTGCAGAATGTTCGCATTCACAGCCCCTGAGGACTGCTACGCATTTTTATAGATACACATACATGCCAGTCTCTTTGTACTAATGTACACACAAGCACATGTATATATATATATATATATATATATAAGTGTCTTCTACTATAGCCTCATCCAACTAAAACCTTGTGAGTGGATTTCGTAGACGGAAACTGAGAGAAGCCCGCTGTATATCTATATATATATGGTTGGCGTTAGGAAGGGCATCCAGCTGTAGAAACTCTGCCAAATTTAGATTGGAGCCTGGTGTTGCCATCCGGTTTCACCAGTCCTCAATCAAATCGTCCAACCCATGCTAGCATGGAAGGCGGACGTTAAACGATGATGATAAAGATGAGAATGTGTGTCTATCTGTGTGAATTCATAGAACTCGAGAACTACACAACTGATTTCATTCAAATTTTACACATGCCTTACTTAGGGTCCGTGTAGTGTCATGGGCCAAAAAGAAATTTTCAACTTCTTGCCTGATGTGACCCGAGAGCAATCTTTTATATCTTCCACTATTTCAGTATTACGTGTCAAAAGTGAAGCAATACCATGTCTCCATTCTAATGTCAGATACTTTCAGTTTAATAGTTTCACTGCTAATACTGAAACTATTAGAGTGAAACTATTATCTCAAATATATACAGGCATACATACATAAATACATCATCATCATCATCGTCGTCGTTTAACGTCCGCTTTCCATGCTAGCATGGGTTGGACGGTTTGACTGAGGACTGGTAAAACCAGATGGCTGCACCAGGCTCCAATCTGATTTGGCAGAGTTTCTACAGCTGGATGCCCTTCCTAACGCCAACCACTCCGTATGGCAACCAACCCAAGGTTTAAGAAGAATCCGGGGAAAATGTGGGCCTACATTCCTGATATGCGTCTGTCCAAGTCCCAGATGGATTTCATTCTGGTGAGGAAGAAGTGGCGGAATACAACTATTTTGGTACACTGGGCAGTGACCACTGGCTTGTTACGAGTAAGGTCCAGGTGAGCTTAAGAAAGAGCAAAGCTCAACCCTGGAGAGCAATCAGCTTTCAAGGTAGATGATGAGGTACCCTAGATGTACCCACTAGAAGTGAGGAACAAGTTCAGTGCTGTGTGTGGAGAGATAGAGGAGAGAGAGAGAGGTTGGAGGGACTGAGAAGAGTGTGACGATGAGGTCTGGGTACTTCACGAAAGCAGTGGCAGAAGCAAGTGAGGTCCTGGGGCCGAGGAGGAGGAGGAGGAACGTCAGCTCTGCTAGGTTACACAGACATAAACCCATCAGCATCAGTCGTCAAGCGATAGTTAGGGGACAATGAGCTTCTTTCAGTTTCCGTGTTCCAAATACACTCACAAGGCTATAGCAGAAGACACTTGCCCAAGCTACCATGCAGTGGGATGGAACCCAGACCCATGCAGTGGGGAAGCAAGCTTCTTACCACGCAGCCACACCTATTGGTTTTAAGACTTTCATAACTAAATTCATGCAAAACAAATTCAAAATCTGGAGGAAATTGCTTTTATTAAAAAAAATATCCCACAGGTAAGTTACCTGAGATGTGGTGACATAAACTATAGAGTTGGGAGGTTGTTATCACACTCTGTTCTATCTCCATTCCTGTGTAAATACATTTACAGTTAGAGAGGGTGTGTGTGTGTGTGTCCCTGGCTAAGGAGGAACTGAGAATGCTTCTTGTTCTTAAGAATTGTCCCATTGATAGTCACACATCTATATGAACAGATACACATTTAGTTAACACTAGAAGTACCAAACGGTCATTTATCATCAGTTTTGCTTATTACTTTTTAATTTCTACAACTGTATTGAATGTGCAATCATGAGCATCATTTCATATACATGTGTCTATAGATATATATTTCTTGTATGTAGATAAATGCTAAAAGAATGTGTTTTCAAATCCTTTATTCACTGCATTTGCTTATATTCAAAATAGATTGTACTGAATAACGATTTTCAAAGGGGGACAAAAATGACTGCTATGGTCCTTGTAAGAAGAAAGAAATGTTGATACTTTTAGTGTTAACCCTTTAGCATTTAATCAGCCATATCTGGCCCAAATATTCTACCAATTTTATGTCCAAAGTAGCCAGAGTTGGCCTCTTACACCTACCCTATAATGTCATTCTAAAAATAATCATATCATCAAAACTTGAAAGCTTTGAGATAATGCATGACAAATTGAAAATAACGTAAATAAATAAACATCACATTTGATAGAATAATCTGCATAGTAAAGAGTTAAGTTACCACTTATAGAGAAAGATTTACCACGAATCAGTGGTGCTGCTTCTCCCCTGTATAAACACATTTGTGAGAAGTTGCCATGTTTAGTGAATGACCTACCACAGATATCACAAGGATATGGCTTCTCTCCTGTATGGATATATCTGTGTTTTTATAAGGTAGAACTCACAGGGAATGACCTACCACAGACATAACAGTGTTATGGCTTCTCTCCTGTATAGAAACGTTTGTGAGTAGCTAAGCTGCCACTTTGAGAGAATGATTTACCACAGATATCACAGTGATATGGTGACTCTCCTATATGAATATGCTTGTGTCTAGTGAAGTTTATGGCTGAAAGGAATGATTTACCACAGACATCACAATGACATGGCTATATCTGTGAGTAATTAAGTTACTACAAATGATTTACCACAAATGTCACAGTGAAATGGCTTCTAACCTGTATGAATACGTTTATGAGAAGTTAAAGTACTACTTTGAGAGAATGAATTACCACAGATATTACAGAAATATGGTTTCTCTCCTGTATGGAGACGTTTGTGAGAAGTTAAAACAGTACTTCGAGAGAATGATTTACTACAGATGTTACACTGATATGGCTTCTCTCCTGTATGAACACGCTTGTGAGAAATGAAAGCACTTCCGTCAGAGAAAGATGTACCACAGACATCACAATGATAAGGCTTCTCTCCTGTATGAATACGTTTGTGGTTAGTCAAAGTATATTTTTGAAAGAATGATTTACCACAGATGTCACAATGAAATAGTTTCTCCCCTATATGAATACGCCTGTGAGAATTTAAAGCACTTTGGAGAGAGAAAGATGTACCACAGACATCACAGTGATAAGGCTTTTCTCCAGTATGGATGCGTTTGTGTATAGTCAAGTTATATTTTCGAGAGAATGGTTTACCACAGATATCACAGTGATACGGAGTCTCTCCGGTATGAATACGTTTGTGTCTAGTTATGTCATTACTTTGAAAGAATGATTTACCACAAATGTCACAGTGAAATGGCTTCTCCCCTGTATGAATACGTTTATGAGAAGTTAAAACACTACTTTGAGAGAATGATTTACCACAGATGTTACAGGAATAAGGTTTCACTCCTGCATGAATATGTTTGTGAGAAGTTAAAGTACAACTTTGAGAGAATGATTTACTACAGATGTTACATTGGTACGGCTTTTCCCCTGTATGAACACGTTCATGACAATTGAAAGCACTTTTGTCAGAGAATGATGTACCACAGACATCACAGTGATAGGGTTTCTCTCCGGTATGAATACGTTTGTGGTTAGTCAAGGTATATTTCTGAAAGAATGATTTACCACAGATATCACAGTAAAATGGTTTCTCTCCTGTATGAATACGCTTGTGAGAATTTAAAGCACTTCGAACAGAGAATGATGTACTACAGATGTCACAATGATATGGCTTCTCTCCTGTATGAATACGTTTGTGTGTAGTCAAGTTACTACTTTGAGAGAATGATCTACCACAGATATCACAGTGAAATGGCTTCTCCCCTGTATGAATACGTTTGTGTGTAGTTAATATATGCTTTTGAGAGAATGATATACCACAAATATCACAGTGATATAGTGTCTCGCCAGTATGAATACGTTTGTGTGTGGTCAAAGTATATTTTTGAGAGAACAATTTACCACAAATATCACAGTGAAATGGTTTCTGTCCTGTATGAATACGTTTGTGCATATTTAAGTGACCCTTTTGTGAGAAAGACTTTTTACAGACATCACAGTCATGTGACAATTTTTGACTTCCTTTTTCTCTATCTTCTGGAAAATTCCGTTCCTTTAGTTTCTCACTCTTTTCCATTATTTTTCTTCTAAAATCCCAATATATATATATTTACTTCTTTTTGCTTCTATAGTCTTTTGTTTACAAATATTTTGACTGCTGTATTTCTGTCCAGTGTTACTTTTGTCTGAATACTCTTTAGTAAATTTATCAAAGTTTAATTTGCAACCAGACTCATCTTGTAGACACTCCAGCCAGTGATGTCCTGAAAGTTTGCTAATAACACATTTCAGAGTAAATATATCGTAGGAATTCTACCATAGATTTATAGAAACAATGATATATATATCTGTTCTGTACAATATTTTCATTTTGGTCTTTAAAAGATGATAAATAATGAGAATGTATCTTCAGTTATTCCAATGTCATCTGATATTCTGAAATAATAAAGAAACAACAGTGTAACATATAGAGGCTACTTAGAAAATACAGATTCAACATTTCCATAGAGATAAACTCTAGAAATAAATATTTACTTGAACAAAAGAACTATTTGATTTATTAAAATTTACATCAGAAAATCTTGTGCAAAGCTAACATATTTCTAAACTCCAGCAACACATTCATATTAGATAACATTAATATGTGTGTGTGTGTGTGTAAATATATATAGGCGCAGGAGTGGCTGTGTGTTAAGTAGCTTGCTTACCAACCACATGGTTCCGGACTCAGTCCCAATGCGTGGCACCTTGGGCAAGTGTCTTCTACTATAGCCTCGGGCCGACCAAAGCCTTGTTAGTGGATTTGGTAGACGGAAACTGAAAGAAGACCGTCGTATATATGTATGTATATGTATATATATATGTGTGCGTGTGTCTGTGTTTGTCCCCCCACCATCGCTTGACAACCGATACTGGTGTGTTCACGTCCCCCGTAACTTAGCGGTTCGGCAAAAAGAGACCGATAGAATAAGTACAAGGCTTACAATGAATAAGTTCTGGGGTCGATTTGATTCGACTAAAGGTGGTGCTCCAGCATGGCCGCAGTCAAATGACTGAAACAAGTAAAAGATATATATATATATATATATATATATATATTCTTTTACTTTTTCAGGCTATAAATCAAGCCCAGGACTTATTTTTTGAGCCTAGTACTTATTCCATCAACTACTTTTAATATTATAATATTACATGGCCAAGTAAGTGACCGTTAGAAGTAGGAACGCTTGTTTACATAGAGTCATAACGCTATACTAAAGGTTTAAATTAAATGATTATATATACACACACACACAAATATATATATACTGGGCTCCCTTCAAATCCATTCACAAGGCTTTCGTTGGGCAGAGGGTATTACAGAAAATACTTGCCTAAGGTGGTACGCAGTGGGACTGAACCTAGAGTTATCTCTCTCTATGTATATATATGTGTGTGTGTGTGTGTGTGTGTGTATATAAATATATAGTATTAGGGAAAAGAACCAAGGTTTATGAACTCATCGATGAAAATCCACTGTCACTTAATTTTATTTTAATTTTTAATAAATTGATTTTAATTGAGTTTTTACCTGTAATTTTGGATTCTATCCCAAATATTATATGTATTATGTATATCTATCTATATATATAGGTAATCTTCCAGTTTCGAGGGGGTAAAAGAAATATTCAAGGGAAATAACTTCAGTCTTATATGTATAGTAATATATATCGTCCTATTAAGTTGCTGTATGTATGTAAATCTACGTGTGCAGTATATATATATATATATATGTATACACTATATGTCCCGTCTTTGTGTTCAAACCGTTGTCCCTCCACATGGGACACAATTCTCATATTGTGTATGGATTTGTGTGTGTGTGTGTATATATATATATATATATGCTTGTGTATGTATGTTTCTTTTACCCCTCGAAACTGGAAGATCGCCTATATATATATATATATATATATATACTGCACACGTAGATTTACATACATACAGCAACTTAATAGGACGATATATATTTCTATACATATAAGACTGAAGTTATTTCCCTTGAATATTTCTTTTACCCCTCGAAACTGGAAGATTAGCTATATATATATATATATATATATATATATAATATTTAAAGGTGGAAATACATGTATTAAAGTAGGGTTCGTGCCGAAAAAACAAAATTCTTTTTAAAAGGGTGGTTTTGTGGGGAGACGGGTGAACGTGTTGCCAAGAACATTGATTGTTAAAACACCGAACAATATTCAGAGAATTTATTAGCAACCTCGATTACAATCGGGTTGAAAGTAAAATAAAAAGGACCCGGCACCCGAGTACGTTTTGGACCGCAACTTAAGCATCCATGATGATCAAATTTCAATCCTAAATATAATGTAGCAATATTCATGATATAATAATCTCAGACAAATTAGTTAACTAATTACTTAATAAGTTCTCTTTGACACCTTAAATGAAAAAGGAGAAATTATTGGAAATAGTCTTTACTCATTTTGCCCCATCTAAGACATGATTTTTGATAACTGAACATTACCAAATTAGACACTAAATGGGGTGGGGGTATTGATCTGGAATGCAAGAAAGAAAAGAATATTGATTGTTAAACACCGGACATCATTCAGATATTTTATTAGTAACCTCAATTACAATCAGGTTGAAAGTTGAGGGAAAATTTCTTGAAAATCAAAAGGACCTGCCACCTGACTATGTTTCGGACTGCAACTTCAACAACTATAATGACTAATTTTCAGTCCTAAATATAATGTAGCAATATTCACAAAATAATAATTTACAAAAAAATAGGAGAAATGGGAAATTACTCATTTTGCCCCGCCTACTTATTTCTTCGCCTTCCTTATATCAAGAAATAAGCATTCGATAAATTATAATAAAGCATTGGTTTCTCAACATTTCTGTGGTTGGAGTGTATTTGAGGATATTTCTCCAACTAAAACACACAACAAACAAACGTGGAAACGATGGATCGTGTAGAAGGTTGCCTCCATAGCTAGAAATAGCAGCCAAATGTCGAACACATCAAAGGACATCTGAGACAGAAAGTATTAAAAGATTAAATGCTTATATTGTTTAATACTTACTGAAGTGTTCTTATAAAGGATAGTATTGTTGTTATAAGTGCGTCGGGTGGTAGAGAAATCTATTATATATGTGTTCGGGAGTTGATTAAGAGATATTCTAGCAACTGACATGTTTATCAATACGTAATGAATGGAGGCGGAAGTACATTTAGTACGCATGCGTACGAAATCTTGGTTTCAAATTTTGGCACAACGCCAGCAATGTCGGTGGAGGGGGTTGAGGGGCGGGAGTTGATTTAACGGATCCACAGTAGTCGACTGGTATTTATTTCAATGCCCAACCCCCGAGCAAAACGATTAAAGGCAAAGTTGACCCGAAAAGATGAAAGGCAAAGTGGGCCACACCGGATTTTCCGCATACATACACAAATATCGGCAAATTTCGGGCTGGGTTGGTACGTAAGTCGATTACGTGGACCTCAGTAGTCAACTGGTATTTATTTTATTGAACCCCCCCCCCCCAGCAAAAAGATTAAAGGCAAAGTTGACCCGAAAAGATGAAAGGCAAAGTCAACCTCACTGGAATTCCCGCATACATACACAAATGTTGGCGTATATTTAATTACGTGCACCCCCACCCACAATTTCTTCAGATTCTCACGTTTTCGACATCGGAGAAAACGATTTTACCGAAATGTCGCATTTTCAAAATTTTACGTTCCACTCCCAACCCCAATTTCTTAATTTCTAACTGCTTTTCGATTTTTTTTTTCCTTCTAATCTTCGTAGAAAAATACAGAGATTACGAATGTAGGATTTTTTTTTAAACAAACCCCTCACATCCCGCCGACCCATCACCTCCTCGCTTTCAAAAAGCTGAAAACTCCGAATATTTCACTTTCGTCTGATGTTTCACGCATGCGTAGAATCCTACTGCTTAAGTAGCAGACGAAAATAATATCAGACCACCACCAGAAAACCCGACATGCTAGAAACAACAGCTAAATGACACTATTTCTTGGGAAAAAAATTCTCTGCTTTCAAAATAGCTAAATTCTAATTTTCCTTATCCTCCAGTTTTTTAAATTTCTAACTTCTATACAATTTTTTTTTTTTTTTAATTCACTTGGAATAATACAGAGATCACAAATATTTAAGAATTAAAAAAAAAAATTTTCTTAAAGAAACACTCAAATTTCCAAACATTTTTAGCATTTTTGAAAGTGGGGAAGCTTTACCAGAAATCGTGTCATTTAGCTGTTGTTTCTAGCATGTCGGGCTTTCTGAACAAGTTCAAAAAATGTTTCAAAGAAAAAAATGCCACAATGGCCAACAAATATAGTTCAAAGAAATTTTCTTTAAAATTATTGCCCGGTAAAACCGGAAAATAGCGATAAAAAAAACCCACAGTAAATAATGCCTACCAGCAATGAAGAAAAACATGTCCACACAGTAGTGAGGGAAAGAAGCTTCTTACCACACAGCCACGCTAATTGGTTTTAAGTTTCATAATAAAATTCATGCCAAACAAAGTAAAAATCTGGAAAAAATTGCTTTTATTGAAAAAATATCCCACAGGTAAATTATCTTGGCTGTTGTGACATAAACTATAGAGTTGGGAGGTTGTTACCATACACTGTTCTTTCTTTCTTTTTTGTCATAGAAGGAACTTTGACAATTACAGCGATTCCCTGATGAGTAAGCTGGTTTATTGCCACGGAGAAAGCCCACAACACTACCACCAATTTAGGAGGAGCTCAAAATGTTAATTGTTCTTATGAATTCTCACACTAATAGTCGTCACATATCACCACTTTTTAATTTCTGCAACTGTATTGAATGTGCAATCATAAGCATCATTTCATATATATATGTGTATAGATGTATGATTTTTGCATGTAAATAAATGCTAAAAGAATGTATTTTCAAATCTTTTATTCACTGAATTTGCTTATATTTAAAATAAATTGTATTAAATATGGTTTTCAATGGCAGTCAAAAATGACCACTTTGAGATTTGTAAGAAGAAAAAAATGTTGGTACTTCTAGTGTTAACCCTTTAGCATTTAAACCAGCCATCTCTAGCCCAAATATACTACATATTTTACGTTCAAACTAGCCAGAGTAGGCCTCTTACAATGTCATTCTAAAAACAAACACTCACATTATCAAACCTTGAAAGCTGTGAGATAATGCATGACAAATTGAAAACAATGTGAATAAATAAAGATCACATTTGATAGAATAATCTACATGGTTAAAGGTTAAGTAACCACTTACAGATAATATTAGTGGGATTGCTTCTTCCCCTTATGAACACATTTGTGATAAGCTAAGTTGTTATGTTGAGTGAATGACCTACCGCAGATATCACAAAGATATGGCTTCTCTCCTGTATGGAGACATTTGTGAGAAATTAAGGTGCCATGTTGAGTGAATGACCTACCACAGATGTCACAATGATGTGGCTTCTCTCCCATATGGATAAGTCTGTGTTTAGATAAATTAGAACTCATAGAGAATGATTTACCACAGATATCACAGTGATGTAGCTTCTCTCTTGTATGGAAACGTTTGTGAGTAGCTAAGTTGCCACCACGAGAGAATGATTTACCACAGATATCACAGTGATATGGTGACTCTCCTGTATGAATACATTTGTGATTAGTCAAGCTATCTGTCCGAGAGAATGATTTACCACAAATGTCACAGTGAAATGGCTTCTCCCCAGTATGAGTACGCTTGTGTCTAGTGAAGTTTATGGCTGAAGGGAATGATTTACCACAGACACCACAATGACATTGCTTTTCTCCTGTATGGATATATCTGTGAGTAATTAAGTTACTCTTTATAGAAAATGATTTACCACAGATGTCACAAGTATATGGTCTCTCTCCTGAATGAATACTTTTGTGTACAGTTAGGTTACTATTTACAGAGAAAGATTTCTTACAGATGTCGCATTGATATGGCTTCTCTCCGGTATGAATACGTTTATGGTAAGTTAAAGAACTGTAGCCAGAAAATGATTTACCGCAGATATTACAGGTATATGGTGTCTCTCCTGCATGAATACGTTTGTGAGAAGTTAAAGTACTACTTTGAGAGAATGATTTACTACAGATGTTACATTGGTACGGCTTCTCCCCTGTATGAACACGTTTGTGGGACTTTAAAACACTTTGGTCTGAGAATGATGTACCACAGACATCACAGTGATACGGTTTCTCTCCGGTATGAAGACGTTTGTGCTTAGTCAAGTTATGCTTTCGAGAGAATGATTTACCACAAATATCACAGTGAAATGGCTTTTCTCCAGTATGAACACGTTTGTGAGAATTCAAAGTACTTTGGTCAGAGAATGATGTACCGCAGACATCACAATGATAAGGCTTCTCTCCGGTATGAATACGTTTGTGTGTAGTCAAGCTATTTTTTTGAGAGAATGATTTACCACAGATGTCACAGTGATATGGCGTCTCTCCAGTATGAATTCGTTTGTGGGTAGTTAAGTTACTGGCTGAAGAGAATGATTTATCACAGACATCACAATGATATGGATTCTCTCCTGTATGGATATGTTGTTGACTAATTAAGTCACTACTTACAGAAAATGATTTACCACAGATGTCACAGTGAAATGGCTTCTCCCCTGTGTGAATACGTTTGTGTCTATTCAAGTGACCCTTTTGAGAGAAGGACTTTTTACAGACATCGCAGTCATGTGATAATTTTTGTTTCTCTTTTTCTCTATCTTCTGGAAAAATCTCTTCCTTCACTTTCTCACTCTTTTCCATTATTTTTCTATGAACTTCACCTTTTTCTCTTTTTTTTTTTGCTTCTATAGTCTTTTGTTTACAAATATTTCACCTGCTGTCTTTCTGTCCAGTGTTACCTTTGTCACAAAACAACTAAATTTATCCACGTTTAATCTGCAATCAGACTAGTCTTGTAGACACTCCAGCCAGAGTAAATATATCAGAGGAATTCTACCATAGACTTATAGAAACAATCTTCTATATCTGTTCTGTACAATATTTTGGTCTTTAAAAGATGATAAATAATGAGAATGTATCTTCTGCTATTCCAATGTCATCTGATATTCTGAAATAATAAAGAAACAACAGTGTAAGATATAGAGGCTACTTAGAAAATACAGATTCAACATTTCCATAAACTCTTAAAATATTATCTAGAATTCTTCACGATCTCTTCGTGATGTATGCATATGTCTTTGACTAGTTAACTAATTACTTAATAAGTTCTCTTCTTTGACACCTTAAATGAAAAAGGAGAAATTATTGGAAATAGTCTTTACTCATTTTTCCCCATCTAAGACATGATTTTTGATAACTGAACATTACCAAATTAGACACTAAATGGGGTGGAGGTATTGATCTGGAATGCAAGAAAGAAAAGAATATTGATTGTTAAACACCGGACATCATTCAGATATTTTATTAGTAACCTCAATTACAATCAGGTTGAAAGTTGAGGGAAAATTTCTTGAAAATCAAAAGGACCTGCCACCTGTTTCGGACTGGAACTTCAACAACTATAATGACTAATTTTCAGTCCTAAATATAATGTAGCAATATTCACAAAATAATAATTTACAAAAAATTAGGAGAAATGGGAAATTACTCATTTTGCCCCGCCTACTTATTTTGTCCCTTTCCTCTATATCAAGAAACAAACATTCGATAAATTATAATAAAGCATTGGTTTCTCAACATTTCTGTGGTTGGAATGTATTTGAGGATATTTCTCCAACTAAAACACACAACAAACAAACGTGGAAACGATGGATCGTGTAGAAGGTTGCCTCCATAGCTAGAAATAGCAGCCAAATGTCGCACACATCAAAGGACATCTGAGACAGAAAGTATTAAAAGATTAAATGCTTATATTGTTTAATACTTACGGAAATGCTTTTATAAAGGACAGTGTTGTTAGAAGTGCGTCAGGCGGTAGAGAAATCTTATAAATGTGTCTGGGAATTGATTAAGAGAAATACAGGTACGACTCACGTATGCTCTGATGTGACGAATAGAGGTGGGTGTACGTTTAGTGCGCATGCGTATGAAATATTGGTTTCAACGTTTGGCGCAACGCCAGCAATTTCGTGGGTAACGATGGTGCTTAAGTCAATTACATGGATCCCCAGTAGTTAACTGGTACTTATCATATTGAACCCCAAGCAAAAAAAATTAAAGGCAAAGTTGACCTCACCGGAATTTTGGGCACACATACACGAATGTGGGCGTACGTGAAACACGTGCACACCCGCCCACTTCCTGTATTTTTTTTTTTCCAAAATGCCTTCGGATCCACAGAATACGATTTTGACCCAAATATCGCGTTTTCAAAATTATAATTTCCACCCCTCCCCACTTTCTTAATTTTTAAAACTTTCCGGATTACAGAGATTACAAATGTGAGAATTTTTTTTTGTTTTTTTTTGCAAATTTTCTTAAAGAAACCACGCTCCTCCTCCCCCCACCTTGCTTACCCATCGCGCGCTCGCGAAAGGGGTGCGGTGGGGTGGGTAGTTGGGTTAAAGGACTCGGAACATTCGCATCGTCACACATCGTCAGTCCATGGCCTCAAAACTATAGTGTTTGACCCGTGCTCGGAACATTCAGGATATGTGAATGTTCCGAGCCCTCTCCCCACCTCCACCCCGTTCACGAGCACGCATTTCTTTTTTTTTTTGTTTTATTTTCATATTCGTTCCCAGCAAGTTGTTTTACACCTATTACATTAATTATTTTTCGTTTTTGAGCTTGGGTCAAACGCTTTAGTTTGACTTTCGCTTTTACTCGTTTCAGTCATTTGACTGCGGCCATGCTGGAGCACCACCTTTTAGTCGAGGTAATCGACCCCAGGACTTATTCTTTGCAAGCCTAGTACTTATTCTATCGGTCTCTTTTGCCGAACCGCTAAGTTACGGGGACGTAAACACACCAGCATCGGTTGTCAAGTGATGTTGGGGAGACAAACACAGGCACACACACATATATATATATACATACATATATACGACGGGCTTCTTTCAGTTTCCATCTACCAAATCCACTCACAAGGCTTTAGTAGGCCCGAGGCTATAGTAGAAGACACTTGCCCAAGGTGCCACGCAGTGGGACTGAACCCGGAACCATGTGGTTGGTAGGCAAGCTACTTACCACACAGCCACTCCTGTGCCTATAAATTTTTAGAATCTTTCCTCCCACCTTCGGTAAAATGAGTTTTTCTGAACAAATTTTAATACAGTCGTAATCTACAGCAACTGAAGCGTACTTGTGGAAAATTTCATTAGAAATAACCTTGTTTTTTTTTCTTCTATAAATCGATAACTGGAGTAAAGGTAATCGAATTACCATCCCCCCACTCTCTCACTCCGAAATGGCTGGCCTTGTGCCTAAATATTTCATGCGCATGCGCACTAAACGAACTTCCGCCTTCATTCATTATATCTTGATAAATACGTCTGGTTCCAGAATTTCTCTTAGTTACCTCCCAAACACATTTATAATAGATTTCTCTACCACCCGACGCACTCATAACAACAACACTATCCTTTATAAGAACATTTCCGTAAGTATTAAACAATGAAAACATTTAATCTTTTAATACTTCGTGTCTCAGATGTTCTTTGATGTGTGCGACATTTGGCTGCTATTTCTAGCTATGGCGGCTACCTTCCACACGATCCATCGTTTTCCACTTTTGTTTGTTGTGTGTTTTAGTTGGAAAAATGTTCTCAAATACACTCCAACCACAGAAATGTTGAGAAATCAATGCTTTATTATAATTTATCGAATGTTTGTTTCTTGATATAGGGAAAAGGGACAAAATTAGTTAGCGGGGCAAAATGAGTAATTTCCCGAATATTGCAATAATATATTTATGGTTGAAAATTGGGTAGAGACGGACTATATGTAATCTGGTCCTTTCCCCCCCCTTATTTTTTTTTTACGGAATCCCACGTTTTAGGCTATGGTGATTCCGATTCTGAAAAAAAATTGTTTGAAAAATTTCAACCCCCACCCACCAAGCAGGCTATTTACATGCTAGAAATAACAGCCAAATCTCACAAAACTAGTGTTAGGGTTAGGTTTACCCTGTGGATCTATATAAAAACGGGGGGGGGGGGATCGAAATTTTGAAATTGAGATATTTGAAAATTTTTTTTCAGAATTGGAATCTCCATAGCCTAAAACTTGGGATTCCGTAAAAAAAATTTTTTAGATAAGCGGGGAAAGGTTCAGATTACATATAGTCCATCTGGACCGAAAATTGATCATCGTAGTTGCATAAGTTGCATTCCGAAACATTAGTGACAGGTTTCTTACTATTTTCAAGAAATTTTTCTTAACTTTCAACCCGATTGTAATTGAGGTTGCTAATTAAAATATATTCTTTTCTCTGTTGGATTTCAAGTCAATTTTTCTTCATTACAGTGTCTAATGTGGTAATTTTCAAGTTTCGCGAAATGATTTTTAAAATGGGGCAAATTCTCTTCAGCATCATGGTATTAACGAGAAAAAAAAATTATTAAAATTCTCTGTGTGTGTGTGTGTGTGTGTATATATATATCCGGTGGCACGTAAAAGCACCCACTACACTCGGAGTGGTTGGCATTAGGAAGGGCATCCAGCTGTAGAAACTCTGCCAAATTAGACTGGAGCCTGGTGTAGCCATCTGGTTTCACCAGTCCTCAGTCAAATCGTCCAACCCATGCTAGCATGGAAAGCGGACGTTAAACGATAATGATGATGATACATACATACACACATACATATAAATGTTAACACAATATGAATGTGTAGCTAGAGTTAAGAAATATTTTAGTTCTACACAAGATTTTCTTATGTAAATTTTAATAAATTGAATGGTTCTGTTGTTCAAGTAAATATTTATTTCTAGAGTTTATCTCTATGGAAATGTTGAATCTGTATTTTCTAAGTAGCCTCTATATCTTACACTGTTGTTTCTTTATTATTTTAGAATATCAGAAGACATTGGAATAACTGAAGATACTTTCTCATTATTTATCTTCTTCTAAGCACCGAAATGAAAATATTGTACAGAATAGATACATAAGATTCTCTACATAGATTTCCCTAAATCTATGGTAGAATTCCTACAATATACTTACTCTGATATTGTGTTATTAGCAAACTTTCAGGACATCACAGGTTGGAGTGTCTACAGCAGTTGAAATATTTGTAAACAAAAGACTACAGAAGCAAAAAGAAGAAAAAAAATATCTATATTGTGTTTTTCAAAGAAAAATAATGGAAAAAGGTGAAAAATTAAAGGAAGTGAATTTTCCTGATGATAGAGAAAAAGGGAGTAGAAAATTGTCATATGACTGTGATGTCTGTAAAAAGTCCTTCTCTCAAAAAGGATATTTGAATAAGCACAAACGTGTTCATACAGTAGAGAAGCCATTTCAATGTGACATCTGTGGTAAATCATTTTCTATAAGTAGCCAATTAATCAGTCACAGACATAGCCATACAGGAGAGAAGCCATTTCATTGTGGTGTCTGTGGTAAATCATTCTCTTCATCCAGTGTCTTTGCTACACACAAGCGGATTCATACAGGGGAGAAGCCATTTCACTGTGACGTCTGTGGTAAATCATTCTTTCAAAAACACAACTTGACTAGACACAGACGTCTACATACTAGGGAGAAACCATATCCCTGTGATGTCTGTAGTACATCGTTCTCTGACCGAAGTGCATTAAATTATCACAAACGTGTTCATACAGGGGAGAAGCCATTTCACTGCGACATTTGTGGTAAATCATTCTCTCAAAAATGTGACTTATCTAGACACAAACGTATTCATACTGGAGAGAAGCCTTATCCCTGTGACGTCTGTGGTACATCATTCTCTGAGCACAGTATTTTAACTACTCACATACGTATTCATACTGGAGAGAAGCCGTATCAATGTAACATCTGTGGTAAATCATTCTCTCAAAGTAGTGTTTTAACTTCTCATAAACGTACTCATACAGGGGAGAAGCCATATCACTGCAACATCTGTGGCAAGTCTTTTTCTAGAAGTAGTACCCTAACTAAGCACAAACGTATTCACACAGGAGAGACACCATATTTATGTGATATCTGTGGTAAATCATTCTCCCAAAGTGACAGCTTAGCTACTCACAAGCGTTTTCATACAGGAGAGAAGCCATATGATTGTGATATCTGTGGTGAATCATTTTCTGTAAGTACTTACTTAATCAGTCACAGATATAGCCATTCAGGAGAGAAGCCATATCATTGTGGTGTCTGTAGCAAATCATTCTCTTCAGCCAGTGTTTTCACTACACACAAACGTATTCATACAGGGGAGAAGCCATTTGACTGTGATGTCTGTGGTAAATCTTTCTATCAAAAATATAAATTGACTACACACAAACGTATTCATACAGGAGAGAAGCCATATCCCTGTGATGTCTGTGGTACATCTTTCTCTGGTCAAAGTGCTTTAAATTCTCACATGCATCTCCATACGGGGGAAAAGCAATTTCACTGTGACGTTTGTGATAAATCATTCTCTCAAAAATATAACTTGACTAGACACAAACGTATTCATACCAGGGAAAAGCCCTATCACTGTGATGTCTGTAGTACATCGTTCTCTGACCAGAGTGCTTTAAATACTCACATACGTGTTCATACAGGGGAGAAGCTATTTCACTGTGACATTTGTGGTAAGTCATTCTCACAAAAAAACAACTTAACTAGACACAAACGTATTCATACTGGAGAGAAGCCTTATCCCTGTGATGTCAGAAGTACATCATTCTCTAACTGAAGTGGTTCAAATTCTCACGTTTTCATACAGGGGAAAGCGACTTCACCGTGATATCTGTGGTAAACCATTCTCTCAAAAATATAACTTGATTAATCACAAATATGTTCATACTAGGGCGAAATCAAATCCACCCGCCTTATCACTGTGATATCTGTGGTACATCATTTTGTGGCCAAAGTGCTTTAAATTCTCACAAACATGACCATAGAGGAGAGAAGCCATATTATTGTAATATCTGTGGTAAATTATTCTCTGTTAGTTGTGATTTATCTCAACACAGACATCTCCACACAGGTGAGAAGTGATATCTGTGACAAATTGTTCTATGGATGTATATAGTTGCTTGACTAGTCCCAAACGTATTCATAATTCATTCTCTCAAGGTAACCACTTAGCTTTTCACAAACGTTTCCATAGAGGTGAGAAGCCCTATCACTGTGATATCTGTGGTAAATTGTTCTCCAGAAGTAGTTGCTTGACTATACACAAACGTATTCACATTATTTTTAATTTGTCATGCATTATCTGACAGCTTTCAAATTTAAATGGATAGTTTATTTTTAGAATGACATTGTCGGGTAGGCGTAAGAGGCCGAGTCTGGCTAGTTTGATCAAAAAATAATTAGAAAATTTGGCCCAGATATGACTGATTTAAATTCTAAAGTGTTAACACTAAAAGTGCCAACATTTCCTCCTAAAAATGACCGTGGCAATTATTTTTGACTGTCAATGAAAATTTGTATGTAATAGAATTCATTTTAAATATAAGCAAATGCAGTGAATAAAGGATTTGAAAATACATTCTTTTAGCATTTATTTGCATGCAAAAATTATATTTCTATACACATATCAAATTATGCTCATGATTGCACATTCAATACAGTTCCAGAAATTAATAAGCAAAAGTGGTGATAAACGACCACTTGGTACTTGTAGTGTTAACTAAACGTGTATCTATTCATATAGATGTATGACTATCAATCAATGTGACCATTCATAAGAACAAGAAGCATTTTGGCCTCCTCGTGAACTGGTGATAGTGTTGGTGACTAGCGCCAGACACGTTTGTCAAGATGTAATGAATGGAAGCGGAAGTACGTTTGATGAGCATGCATATGAAATGTTGGGTTCATATTTTGTCACAAGGCCAGCAAATTCGGGAGTGGAGTGGAGTGGTGTGTAAATCGATTACATGGACCTCAGTAGTTAACTGGTATTTATTTTATTGAACCCCCAAAATGGTGAAAAGCAAAGATTACCCTAAAGGATGATAGGCAAAGTGGACCTTGCCGGAATTTCGGAATACATACGCAATTGTGCCTCCTTCAAAGGAAGACCATCAAGGATGGTCTTCCTTTGACGCATCAAAAAGGCCATGACTAAGAAGGGGTCGAAGTTTCTGAAAAGTTTCAAAAGTTGGCATTGTTTTCTTATAATTTTCAGGAAAAAATGAGTCATATTCATATGAAATTTTCTACAACTACCTTCCAGAGGGTTAACATTACGATTATGTCAGAATTTAATAAGAAAAATGAAAGAAATTTGGTTGGCATGTATACATACTGAGATACAACTCAACATCTTCGAAATTTCGAGCTTTATTTACAGATATGTGTCAGATTGTATGAGTAATGCCCATCGATTTTTTTCATAAGAAAATCAATCATCATAATCAATATCATGTGAAAGGTGTTCAAAACAAATTCCGTTAAGGAATATACATTTTTCGGCAGGTTATGAGTAAATAAAGCCAAATCGTGTTAATCACTTCACCCCACAGACGGTGAATGAAACATTCCAAACACGGTCACTCTTCGAAACACCAGTGTTGGAAGGGCGGCTGCTGATGAAGGAAAATGTTCTCTATGTGGCCTGTGTGTTTTCTGTACTCTGATTATTATCTTTTTGTCTACGTTTTGTTTACAACGTCCTGTACCCAGGTAGATATAGGTATGCACATACATGTACGTATATATGCATATACTCTTATTATTTGTATTTCAAGATAGTAAAGATTGTTTGCCAACACAACAGGACTGCTATGTTATGTTGCCAAATAATCTTTACTACAAAGTACTGTTGCAGAATATCTCACGTTGTGAGATTTTAAACTAGTAATTTTGGATCTTTTTTAAAACGGGGGCCACATTTTTCATTAACGAAACACTTTGAAACTTGGAACACTGGTAGAATGTGTCATATAAAACATCTTTTTCTCTTAGTCTTCTTTAAAAAAAAAGAAATCCATAAATTATTCCATGTTAAAGTTGTCGTATTTCTGTAATTTCAACCAATCACTGACGTCCATTCAGCCGATATACATTAAGTGCCGACTACATAAACAAACGATTCTGAAACAATTAACCCTAACCCTAGGGTTAGGGTTAAAGCAAATTTAAAATGAAAAAAACAAATAAAACGAAGGTATGGAGATTAAATACGCTTTACATCGCTTAATCAGCCAAAGGAGTAAATGTAAACAACTGAATACTTGTCAGTGATTGGTTGAAATTATCGAAATAAGACAATTTTTTACATGAAATAAATTCGAATACAAAAATATTTTTCTGTTCTATAACACAAAATAGATAAGTATACGAAGTTTGAAAGTCTTTCCGTACCAAAAACACTACGTAAAACATTAATGAAAAATGTGGCCCCCGTTTTAAAATAGATCCGTAATTTTCTAAACTCTTTGATAGACGCAATCTATACCAACTTAACCATATTAGTACCTGCATGTACGAGGAGTAAAACGTTGCTCCCTGTGAGTGAGAGGCGTAAATCGTCGTTCCCTGTGAGCGAGAGGAGGAAATCGTTGTTCCCTGCGAGTGAGAGGAAGAAATAGGTCGTTGTTGTTGATAAATACGTTAGTAGTTGTCCCTTAGACCGTAAAATTTTAAAATTTCTTGTATCTTGTTGTCTATGTCTTCTTAGTGACCTCCCTTCCACCATACCTTTTAGATAAAATTGTCTTGGTTGTCTCCCTTTGACCATATTTTTGTTTTTTAGTATCCCTTCTAGAATCTCTTTTTGCACAGTTAACGTCTCAGAACCGCTGTTCTATTGAAGTTAATAGTTTGCTGTAAAATGTATATTTGTTCAAATTAACTCCTCTTCTGAAGTATTCCTTTCACTTTTGCTTGATTCTACATCTCTTTTTTTTATTTTATTGACAATTCAGGCGTATTGTTTGTAATATTTCATTAGAAAATCGTTATAAAATTTCATATTCGATAACTTTCGTTATATAAAAGCTAAAACTAATCTAATTTGACAACCAAAAGATTGCTTGCAGCTTCTTTATATATTTATTGTCAATATTTCATCTTATATACAAAATATGACTGTGAGTTTTCGATATTGTTGTTACATCCGTTCTCAGTCTAACCTTCAAGTCATTGAATGAACAGAATTTCGTGAATAAGTAATTATTGAAAATTGTTGTCAGAAAGATTAATAAGAATCATAATGATATCTCTGTGATTGACGATGTGATCGTATCAAATATTAATATGTACACACACACACATATATGTATGTGTATGTGTATATTTCTATTTATACATGTGTGTATATATATATGTATATATGTGTGTATGGGGACATGCACACATATGGGTATATTTGTATAGGCATGGGTACGTATGTGTAAATGTGGACGTATGTGTGTATATATATATATATATATATATATATATATATATATACATACACATATATGTATGTATATATATGTATGTATATGTGTGTATATGTATTTATGTATGCATGTATGTTTTCACACATTTATATGTATGTGTTGTCCAATTTTCTAACGGAGAAATGAATGGCGTCATAACCTTATCCATCTATTGTTTTCATACTCGGTCATAATGTCTTACGTTTAAGATGATTCCCATGCATTCCCTGCAGAGAAGGTTACAATTTTAATATCAAAGATCCCTATGGATCACACAGGTTGTAATCCTTTGAAACATATGTAGGAATAAAGTATGCAATTATAACATGCGTTTTCTCCATTCCTTAAATTTTAAAATATATATATATATATATATAGCTGAATGTATATGTGTGTATGTTTGTTTGTACGTACATGTATGTATGTATATGTGCAGTATTTGGAGTGAGTGCACGTAGATTTGTATATTTTGTTTTATGTATGTATACTCATACATACATTTATATGTCTAGACACGCGCATATATACTTAAATGATAAACTTTGGAAAAGTTCAACAATTTCAGTGATTCCTTAGATCTGTAGTCTTCGAATGAACTTTCTTCTTTCTGGAATTGAGAATTCTAATTTCAGAAGATGGGTAATTAAGCTGTACACACACACATACCCATATATTGTCCGCATGGAATTTCAATCCCAGAGCCTAAATCAGTGAGGGACCTGGATAACGACATGAGTGATGACACCTCTTTCCAAGTGCACATTACCAGGATGGTGACAAAGTGCAGACGACTGGCTGGCTGGATCCTGAGAACATTCAGAACTAGAAATAAGGAAACCGTGATGGTCCTCTGGAGGACATTCATTCTCAGCCACCTGGATTACTGCTTCCAGCTGTGGTCACCCAACGGTGTGAAATTAACAGCGGACTTTGCAGCAATCCAGAGAAGATCGACCTCTTCCTGTCGAGTGTCCCAGATGAACCTACCTCGCGGCAAGAGGTGAAAATGAGGGTAGCTACATCAAACTCCATTCTTCACCAAGCGCCACATATTGGAGGAGGCTCTCAGTAATAACAGTGTAGCAAAACGGCGGTGCATTAGCATGGCCACAGCTCTGACCTGAAACTACAGAAAATATATCGATATTCCTCCCTGTGCCTGTGAAATCTTGTATCCCAGTGTGTGAATCTGAGAGGGGAATATGTTGAATAAAATCATATTTAACTGATCCTCCTGTATTTTCTTTGATGCAAAGCCAGGAAGTTTTCAGCCCCACCTCATATGTACGTATGAATCGAGGGTGACTATCGCATGGTAACTAGAACTGTTGAATTATAGCAGCCAAATCTCCCTCAAATCACAGCCTACTGTCTTTTTGTATGTACATGTGTATGAACCAATAACAGAAACCTCAACATGTAGCAAGACATGGTAGAAATAGCAGGCAAGTCTCCCTCAAATCATACCCTCTGTGTTTATGGACATACATGTATACGTATAAGCCAACAAGAGAGACATCTACAAGGTTGCTAGACCAGCTGGAAATGGCAGGCAAATCTCTCTCAGATGACACATTAATGTTTTATGCATGAACAAATGAAGAAGACTTTCACACACACACACATATTGAGGTACTACTAAAGCAGCGTGGTCCCTAACTTGCAGTTGTGCGTCCCCGCTAGCTAGTCGTGAGTGGTCGATCCTACAAAAAGTGCGCGCGCGCGCAAATGAATACGTGGTTGGGGTAATCTTCAAGTTTAGGGGGGTAAAAAGTAAAAAAAAATATTCAAGGGAAATAACTGAACGACTTACCAGTATTATCCGTTTTCTTCTAGCTGTTTATAAATAAATCACACCCTAACCCTAACGTCAATCAAATCACGTGTGTGATTTATTTATAAACAGAGATGTACGGAGAATACTGGTAAGACGTTCAGTTACTTCCCTTGAATATTTTTATTTATTTTTTTACCCCCCTAAACTTGAAGATTACCGGGTTAGGGTTAGGATCTACCACTCACGACTAGCTAGCGCGGACGCGTGACTGCGCGTTCGAGACCACGCTGCTTTAGTAGTACCCATATTGAAAGAGAATGTATGAATTGAAGACTATTACATCGACATTTGTTGGTGAGTAGAATGCAGTGTAAATGATGCAGGTTGAACAACAAGAACAATAACAGAAACAAAGTAGTGTAATATTTACGGACAAATTTATTTTTCATAATGAAAGAAAGCAAAAGATTGACGTCCTATGGTAATTCCAAAAACCATGAAAGAATTTTCTGAAACATCAAAACCAAGAACTGCGAAAACATCATTATCATCATGAGGTAGGAGTAAATATTCTTCAATATTTTCAGATGCTAGGTGTTCAATATGTCCAGGTATTTGGTAAATATTGCTATATTTGTCTGTTATATAAACACAGTCACCATGTGTGGTTAGATAAGGTCTGTAAATATTATGTTCAATATCTGCTGATAGTTTCATTCTCCTGATCAAATGTTCCCTATACCAATAGACAACATACTGATAGTCAGCATTCATATCTGCTGGGTCCATCATTTCCCAATTCACAGCAACAATATCACCATCAGATGACGCTACTACATCACAAAATATCATCTCCAATTCCACCTCTACGTTCACCTCTCTAGAACAAATTTCTCGATTGTATTTACACGTCTCACCGTTGATATCAACTAAATCTATATAGGTATGATAGTATCTTCCAGCCTCAGTTACGGCTCTAATATAATGACCACCACACACAAGTTGATTGTTGTTGTATTTATAAATACTGTTGTAGTATTTGCCTGTGTTGATGGTTTTTAAACGACGGAGATCTTTGTTGAAGAACATCAGTTGTTTACCAAAGACGATTATGAAACATTGATCTGTCCACCGACAAATGTCTAGTGGTTGTTGTTGTGGTAGTTGTTTGTGTTGAAGTATGTCACCTGTTGTTGTGTTGATTAATGTGACAGTGTCTCTAAACATCAACACACTGACATTGCCATCCAACTTAATTAGTCTACTGTTATAATCTCTATTGTCCACATATTCATAACAAACAGGTTCCTCGAATGCAGGAATGGAAAAAGGGACCATTGCTGTTCTATATGGAAGTCTCCTCACTGATATTTCATCAGTTCCTGGCATACTCTCCGCTATGTAATTACCACATCTCACCTTTAATCTACCTTTACTAATTATTTCACATGATTCACCTCTTCTTCCTCTCTCCCCATCTTCTCTACTGTATTTCAGTTCATTAATTAATTCATTACTGAATATTTCCTTGTTCATCTGAGATGTAATGGAAGGGAAACAAAGACCAGAATCAAGATTTAATAAAGACACAGATTCCAGAATGTTCACTTGGTCCCCATCAATCTTTATGCAATGACATTCAATCAATTCAATATGTTGACACCAGTAAATACCCCCCACTTTTCTCCATATTACACCATAAGGGACGAGACTTTCCCAAACGTTATGATTCACCAAATCTTGTTTCAGTTGAAATATTTCTTGTCTGTTTGGAAGTGTGACCATTATCTCTCTTTCGCCTGTAAAACACACACCACCAACTAAACTTGCCACATTTCTGTGACATAGCAGCTCCCCATCTTCATCAAATATTTTAACATTTCCATTATTGGCTTTTTCACACACAACTGTCTTTCCTTCATCAGAAATATCAAAATCTTTTACTTGAACAGCAAATTCTTCTGTTTGTAAACGACAAACAGGGAATCTTTCCCGATTAACATTAAACAAACCTTCAACATACAATTTATTTCTGTGACTTCCAATAAACCTTGGTCCTTTACTGTCTATACTGGAGAAATTTACTTCACCTTTATAAATTCTTTCATTTAAAAATATTCTGTTATATTCACCAGTGTATGTCAAGCACGTAATGGTTTCTAACAAACAGTAAACATCATATCTTTCCCGCCATCCATTAATATACACATAACTGTCATCAATTGTCATGAGCTTGTGGTTACAGTTATATTCCGTGTAGTGTCTAACTGAATATAAATACTGACCATCACTACTGAGGAAATTGATGAATTTGTCATTGCTGACAACGATAACATCATTAGCAGTCACTGTTATATTGCATATGCGATCGACATAATCAATGACTTCACCACCTCTTGTTAATAATGTCTCAGGTATGTCTATTTGTTTTATTATATTCACAGTCGAATGAACCTCATCAAAATCAATGACATACAAAGTACGTTCATCTCCATCCCAACTACATAATAGTAGATTGTCCGAAAAAGAAGTAATATACTTATATTTATCTCTCGTTTGGTAAATTACCAACGACAATGGAAATTTGACTTTTAATGTCAACAATCGGTATTTATCATCCTCAGTCGTAATAACCAGTGTGTTTGAGTGCCATCGACACATATCGATAGGAGAAACATTCAATTTGATAGAGTCCAGGAGTTGACCATCAAATGTGAATATCTTAACATTTTCATTTTTCCTATCATATCCTGCAATCAGGTTATTTTCTGTAACAACCAAACGATCAATCTTCACTCGCAATTTGTCTCCCAAATGTTGAGGGAGATGAATATGTCTGGCTTTATCAGAAACTGTCAGATCCTGTAGATATAAAGATGATGACAACATTTCACTGACAGAAATGTTTCTGGAAAATACATCTACTTGGTCGATAAAAACATCAACTTGGTTGTTTTTAACCAGATCTCTCAACACCAAATTATGATCATTTATGGCAAACATACGAGTGTTGTCTATCAGATAGATAAACATTTTATCTATACAACCACCATAGAGATTGGGGGGAGGTTTCATTTGGGATAGTAAAACACTGTGGACCATCTTACTACTACTACTACTACTACTACTACTACTACTACTATCACTACCGCTACTACTATCACTACCACTACTACTATCACTACCACTACTACTACCACTACTACTTCTACGACGACGATGTCTACCATCATGACCACCATCACCAACACTAGTGCAGCATTGAAATACTCTTCTCTTAGTAACAATTAATAGCTTTTGTGTTTCATTTTCTATTGCTAATGCTTTCACTAGAAAAGGGATATTAATTGTCTTAATTGTTTCAACTTGATTATAATTTTTCTTAATGGCTAAAATATCTAAATGTGATGGTTTATCACAATAACAAACAATTTCACCTTCACCCATCTTACACACCCGTACATAAGGCTGCCCTAATGATACACTTCTCACTGTCTTTGATAGGTTTCCGATGACCCTTAATTGTTTCTGTAGGGGTAATGTGACACCTATATGATTAGAATCCCATCGACATATATCCGTAGCTGTAGACGGCAGAGATAATCTCGACACAATGTCTCCTTCATTAGAAATGTATAACAAGCAATCATGGTTGATGTCGGACACCACCAACTGTCCATTTGCCAGATTACATATTTCGCCAATGACAAGTTTTTTGTCATTCTTCTTTTCTTTGAGTCGTAGATTTAGATTTCTGATATAAGGATTTTTCAGGTGTAAACAACAGCCAGACGACTGGTCCTGATACTTGTAAAGAAGGACCCTGTTGAGTTGAGTGTCCGGTAGATAAACAGTCCCTTGGAAAACAGCAATGTGAGGGTGAACAGGGAAAGGCAGTTGCCACTGCCATTTCATTTCTCCATATATATCATAACATATCAGAATAGAGTGTCTCTTGAAGAGGACATAAAAATAAACATTATCAGAGTAGATGTGATGAGGGTAGCCATAGAATGGAAGGTATTTTTGAAAAAGTTCTTCACCACATGTGGAATAGAATACCATTTTATTTTCCCTTCCATCTAAGACTACAAAATTAATTGGAGTTGCAGCAATGGTGACATTAGAATGTCCCAGAGAAATTCTTTCTATAATGTCAACTTTGTCCTCCTTGATCAAAAGGATATGGATCTCATTTTTGTTTTCAGTGGTGGTCACAGCTAAACACTTATTTGATACAATATGACATATTTTCCTGTAACCAGTGTGGACCTTTATTAAAGGGCCTTTGCTTAGTTCAGGACAGTTGATATACTGAAGTTCTTTCTTTTCATGATAAAGCACTAAAATTCTGTTTGAGTTGAGTCTACAAAAGCAAGAAGGAATCTCAAGGAAAGTTGAATTATTTTGGTTAATTATTTCTCCAGTCTCAGTGAATAATATAGCTTTATTATTCTTATAGGTTATTAATATAGAAGATGCTGACATAGGTAGAATATTAGTAATATTGTAGCAATCCTCAATATCAATATAGTTGTCCAATCTTGGGGTCCATAGCTGGTGCTTATATGACTGCCTGGGCCAAAAGTCTTCATTTGTTCTAATGATATGAAGGACATCAAAATAATCGGTTACAAAAATGTTTTCTTTGCCAACAGAAATATGGCGGCATTTCATGCCAATTTCTCTTGTTGTCACAGCACCTGTACCTGAAATCCGATAAATAATATGTCCCTGGAGGGCATAAAAATGGTTTTGGTACACAGTGATGTGGGTTGGCATGTCCAGGGAATTGGTATCAACCTCAAATAACTGCTGGCCATCCACATTATAACAGGTAACCCTGTTAATACTGGAAAAGGATAATAAGAGTTTATTTTGTGCTCCTACAGCAATATCTGTAGGTATTTCTTTGGTAATGAATTCAGATTTTATTCTATTATCTTCCCAGTCAAAGACGTATATGGTCCTACCAAACATTTCTACACCTATAAGTGTAGAATGTTCCAAGTAAGAAACCAAGATTAATCCTAACTGAATTCTTTTGATTTTAAAACTTAAAGGGTTGATAATAAGAATCATTTTTCGGAAGGGGAGGGTGGCCAGAACTGTGTCTTGACTGATTCTGGTGAAATCAGTGACAGACGATGGGCAATGAACATCATTTCTGTCACTGTCTCTTGTCATACAACATATTGTCATACAATGGCGGGAATATGTAACAATCCCCGCTTGTATCACAACAATATTGGATATTGGGTTGCTTAAGTCTTCACCAGATTCATCCATCTTTGCTTCCCTGGTTACAACCGAAGAACGTGGCCGAAATTTGTTGATTATTTTTGGTGCCTCAATTGTTTTGTGTTTGTCTTGCAAAACATTCGTCTTTATGTATTGTTCCAGAAAACATTCAAGATTTGCAAAAATAGTAAAATCTTGGTTGTAATTATACTTCTTAATGTCTTTCTGCAAAATTTCTATTTTCTGTGTAAAATCTTTGAGAAAAGTATTTTCATCCATTCCTATACTTTTTAAAACAGTACATATTTCTTCCCGAGAATTAATCAACAAATTCATTTTGTCTTCATATGCATTGAACCTTGTATAATATACACGTTTGTCAAAAACATCTCGTTTTCTAATTATTTCCCAGTTTTTATGGTCTCCTTTATGTCTTTTTTGTTTTGTTGTTGGCTGTGATGAAGATCGTTTCTGTGATATTTCCTGCCTTGAACCATCATCTCTCACATATCTACACTTTTTATGATAGACACCTTCTTCTCTTTCTGATGTTGAGTCCCAGAAGGATCTTTTCAGGGATGTAAGTCTTCTTGAAGTGTTTTCTGATTTGTCTTCCATAGTGATTCTATAAAGAAAACAATTAGCTTAGTGAAAATGTCAAAGTTTCAGGGACATAACGATTACTTTATTATTTCAAATACTCAAAGGCAACAGGCTGCCGAGGTCGACTTTGCCATTTATCTCTTTGGGGTCAATAAATTAGGTACCAGTTGAGTACTGGGGTTCATGTGATAGACTGTTCCCCTCCCCACAAAACCCAGGCCTTGTGCCTATTGTAGAAAAGATTATTTTAAATACACAAAACATTTCTATCAAAGGTAGTCGAGTTAACATTTATTCAACTTTTCCCATATAATCCTTTCTACTAAAGGCACAAGGCCTAAAGTTTGGTGGGAGGGGACGAGTCGATTACATCGACCCCCAGTGTTTCACTGGTACTTAATTTATAGACCACAAAAGGATGAAAGGAAAAGTCGACCTTGGCAGAATTTGAACTCAGAACATAGCAACGGGTGAAACACTGCAAAGCATCTTTCCCAGTGTGCTAACAATTTTGCCAGTCTGTTGCCTTATTTTTCCAGTAAAATGATTAGCAACAAACATCTTATCACATTCTATTGTATTAATTAATACAACAGGGGCCAAGTTGATTTCATTGACCCCCCAGTACTCAACTGGTACTTATTTTATTGACCCCCCCCCCCCCCAGGATAAAAGTCAAAGTCGACCTTGGGTGAAAATTGAACTCAGAGTGAAATGTTACTAAGCATTTTGTCCAGCATGCTAATAATTCAGCCAGTGTACCACTTTATTTGGAGCGTGAATATTCCTTTCTACTAAAGCACAAAACCTGAAATTTGGAGAAAAGGTACTTGAGTACCCTGGTACTTGACTTGCACTTAAGGTACTGGTGTGCTAATGATTCAGCCAGCTTGTTGTTTTTCATGGAGTATAAATATTAACAATAATTATATAAACTGGAAATGATATTTGTTTTCAACATCAGAAAATAATAGTCAAGTGTGGTTTAGACTTTTTTTAACAATAATTAATTTAAGAAATATACCTGCTCCTTAATGTGCTCAATAACGAGATATTCTAATCAGTAGAGAAAATTAACTTTAATTGGTATAAATGCTATATTATGTCCCAACACACAGCAATCATGTTCAAACTTCGTTAACACGGAACAATTAGCAAAACATAGACTTTATGTTTCATAGACATTTGTCAGATACAAGACAGACTGAACATTTTGCTAGTTAGATGGAATATAAGTATTCCTAATGATTATATGTACTGGAAATGATGGGACTGTCGTGGTTGGCTTGGTTTCCATCATAGTTACCTGGATTAAGAGATATCAATAAAGCTGGAGATGAAACTGGTTCTTAACCTGAAACATGCTGTAAATCTCTCCACATTTCAATATAATCCACACAATTATCATAGACAACATTGATTAAACTTGGAAAGCTTATCAAAAGATGGGCTTTCATATAATCACACTGATACACAGCATGTTGAGAGGATCGTTATTATTTGTTCTTGATTGAGATAATAAAGATTGGTTAATGAATCATACATGGTAGCAATAAGCCCAACTAATGAAAGGTAGGTTCATCCTAATTATAAAAATTTTAATTGATTTAAAATATTTGATTGTTTAAGTAATGAATGAGTTTTATTGCAGAGATTACCGTAAAGTATATGAAGGGATCAAAGTCTGTATTCCGTATCCCTAAAATTTATTTTACAAATTACAAATTTACATTGAAATATAAAATTCCCAATTTTATATATTGGTGTGGGCATGGCTGTGTGGTAAGTAGCTTGCTTACCAACCACATGGTTCTGGGTTCTGTCCCACTGCATGGCACCTTGGGCTAGTGTCTTCTACTATAATCTTGGGCCGACCAAAGCCTTGTGAGTGGATTTAGTGGCTGGAAACTGAAAGAAGCCTGTTGTATAAATGTGTGTGTGTGTGTGTGTCTTTTTCTGATAGAATAAGTATTAGACTTATAAAATAAGTCCTGGGGTCAATTTGTTCAACTAAAACCCTCGAAGGCGGTGCTCCAGCATGGCTACAGTCAAATGATTGAAGCAAGTAAAAGAATAAAAGAATACTTTGTTTTCTTTGTTTGAAAATTTGTCAAATAATTTTTACATACTTTAATAAAATATAAATTTTTTATTGCTTTATTTAAAAAATAATTGAAATGCTGGACACATTTTCTACTCTATATATCATGAGAAAATAACACAAATCGGGATAGAAAAAGAGTGTATATATACATATATATATGTGTGTGTGTGTGTGTATAGGTCATAAATAGTTCCCATTATTCAAACATGTAGTTGTTTAATAAAATATCTAGAAGATTTTGTAAGTCAGCAGTCCCACAAATATATGCAGCTAAAATATGTAGCAGACCTGAAATTTGATACTAGGGTTTATATAATCAATTAAACTCACCACAGCAATGCACCTGCATGGCATGGTTCAGTGACTTTAAAAGAGAAAAACCCATAACCCACATATTACATACATAGCTTGAAATGTCTCTGCCAACACTACTATTTAGTCTGTTAACCTATTTCTATCTATAAACGACATACCCACTCTTCAATCATTATTCACCATTTTCTTATCTATGAATCGACACACCCACTCTTCAATCATTATTCACCATTTTCTTATCTATGAATCAACACTTTTCAAAAGCCTTTCTTGCTCAATTCATCTGATAATTCCACAGAACTCACCAATAATTTTTCTAAATTAAACAAATTTTAAGATAGGTTGTTGTTTAAAATACAATATTTAAATGTAATCTACGAAATTATATTTAAAATATAATCCTTTTTAGACTTAAGAAGATATTAAAGTTTCATAATGTAAAAAGAACACAATCTATAAAATTAAAATCATACTTTCAAAATTTGGCACAAGGCCAGCAACTTTGGGGAGGTGTTAAGTCGATTAGATTCACCCCAGTGTTCAACTGGTACTTATTTTATCTTACCCTGAAAGAATGAAAGGCAAATTTGATCCCAGCAGAATTTGAACTCAGAAAGTAAACATCACGGTGGTGCACCAGCATGACCGCAGCCACTTGGCTGAAACACATAAATAAATAAATAAATATGAAATACCGCTGGGCATTTTGCTTGCGGAATAAAGTATTAAAACATTTCAATTGTTTTTATAAATATCAAATGTATTTAAAATGTAGCATATATATTAGCATTTAAACTGTCATGTCCAGCCTTAATATTTTATTTGTTTTATACTCAAACCAACCAGATCTGGCCTCTTGTACTTACCCTTGTATGTCATTCTAAAAGTGCAACAATCATATTATTAAATTCTCAAAGCTACAAGATAGTACATGATCAATTTGAAATAATCCTTTCTATTAAAGGCACAGGCACTGAAATTTGGTGGGAGGGGAGTCGTTGATTACATCAACCCCCAGTGTTTCACTGGTACTTAATTTATCAACCCTGAAAGGACAAAAAGCAAAGTTGACCTTGGCAGAATTTGAACTAAGAACATAAACACAGACAAAAGCTGTAAAACATTTTGTTCAGCATACTGACGATTCTGCCACCTTACCACCATCATTAATTCAAAAATAATGTGAAGAAATAAGCTTTATATTTGATAGGAAAAATCTGAATGCTAAAGAGTTAAAATATATTAAAATTATGGTTTCTAATGTTGATGATTAGCTTAAAGTTAACTCACTAGCAAGTAAGCTTATAGTTAAAGAGTGACCTAGCCACAACCATCTTTTATTTTTCATTATCTATGGTATTTAGGTCACATACCAGTGGTAATCTTGTATGTAATTAGGTTAAACAGCAGTTATAATATATATCTTCTATATAATTTTTTGGGTAATTTTATTCATATATGATGACTGGTACCTGTGCCAGTGGGGCACAAATGGCACCGTCTGAGCGTGATCATTGCCAGAGCAGCTGTCTAGCTTCCGTGCCAGTGGCACGTAAATAGCACCATTTGAATGTGATCATTACCAGTGTCGCCTTACTGGCACTTTAGAAAACATTTGAGCAAGGTCGTTGCCAGTGCCACTGGACTGGCTCCTGTGCAGGTGGCATGTAAAAAACACCATTTTGAGTGTGGCCGTTGTCAGTACCACCTGACTGACCCTCGTGCTGGTGGCACATAAAAGCACCAACTACACTCTTGGAGTGGTTGGTGTTAGGAAGGGCATCCAGCTGTAGAAGCTCTTCCAAATCAGATTGGAGCCTGGTGTAGCCACCTGGTTCACCAGTCCTCAGTCAAATCGTCCAACCCATGCTAGCATGGAAAGCAGACGTTAAACGATGATGTATATATATATATGTGTGTGTGTTTGTGTGAATAAAATTACCAGAAAATTTTACATTTTTACTCAAAATTTAATATTCAAATAAAAATCAGTTTAAAAAAAACTATGTTGCTTGAAAGGAAAAAAAAATATGATCCCTTGGCAAAATTGACAGAACATCAGATGAAATAACTTGTGATATTCTATCGTGATTCTCTACTTTCTGAGTTCAAATCCTAGAAAGGTCAACTTTGCCTTTTATCAACAGTGGTTGATAAATATAATACCAGACTAAGGTGTTGGTCAAGTGGAACCATTAGACATTGGATGAGATGTCTTATAGTATTTGTTCTGGCTCTTTGTGATTTCAGTTCAAATCCCACGGTGACCTACCTGAGCAGTAGATTTAATCTACTGAACTAGGGGTTATCTCCCAAAAGGAGCCCCAAGTGTCCTTTTAGCAGTGTATTTCTCTATTTTATGCATTTCTGTTCAATCACCTGTTTTGAGGAAATCTTCCTGTCACCCACCAGTCTCAGAGACCCTGGAAAAATAAAGGGTCATAGGCAGGGCCCTTCTCTCCTTGATTGAATGTATAAATATATGAAGTTTAGGATAAAATAACTAATTAATTTTTCAGCTGTAAAATTGATTTAGAAATCATAAAAATTCACTGTAAACTACCAAAAATACTGTTTCATTTGATATAAACATTTTAATTTCCTTATTTTCCATCAGTTTTAACATAGTTACAACCAAACTATACTTTATGTTATATTCTGTAAAAGTAAATGAAATGTTTTATTTGGTAATATAACAACTGTAAAATGTTTTAAGTTTCTTATAAAATATTATCTGAAAATAAGCAAGTTTGTACATACATTTTTGAAATAGTTCTAATGAATCTTCAGTGAGGTAAAAGTATTAGTAAATTGTCTGTTAATCAAAATAATTATCGCAATAAGATTTATATTTACCAGCCTCAGTGACTATGTTCCAGATTCAACCTGAAGTCTCTTTATTTCTCAGCAAAATATTGTTAAACCACTTCAGTCCAGCAGTCACATAGATATGACTTCTGCAGCAGTTAACATGGGATTGATAACATACAAGAAAGAAGTTTATAGCTGTGTGGGCGTTACCTTGACAACTTTTGTGTATTTGTTTAAATGTATGGTATGTGTATATTTGTAACATATATATACACACACACACACACACATATATATATATATATATATATATATATAACGTGGACAATTGTCCGCGTTAGTGGTCAACGTTATTTTTTTTAAATGTACCTTAATCCCCTGAGATTGCAGATACTATTTCTGAATCTCTTTGATTCTTTAGATGTGCTGGCCTCCTGATAATTAATCGATATTAATTAATATATGATTAATTACCAGATTTTATAATAATATTATATATATATATATATATATATGTGTGTGTGTGTGTGTGTGTATATAATATTACATATATGTATTTAATATTATATATATATATATGTACACACATATATGTGTGTGTATATACATCTATACTTTAATGGAAAAAAGTTGTTTATTTTTCCATTATGTAACAATTATTAAAAGTACTAAAAGAAAGCAATATTCAAAGCCTGACCGCCTCGAAATATTTTTTTATAAATTCATGTTCTAAGAAATTTCCTATAATTTCAATTTCTGAAGTTTATTGAATTTTTATTTAACTCCAAATTTTCACAAATTTAAATATTCATTGCATTCACTGCGGAGTAGATCTTAATGCTTAATAATAAGCATTATTAATTTGTTGCGGGCAACATTTTACGTTTTTATTTGCAAGTTTCTCATTCTCACTTGCATCTATTTTCATTAACGATAATTTAATAATAACCGTGTAACTTTGATACGAGACACAATTTCCAGAATATTATCAGTTCCCAGAGTTTGCTAAATGAATATTTTTGATAAAATGAAAATTCTTTACTATACCAGTACCATTTTTTTTTTTTAAATGAAGAAGTGATTTTGTTGGTATGACTACTTGGGGTGCTGTAGTTTTCTTCCTATAAGTAGAAAGACACACAGACATCCATTTATATTGTTGTTATTATTATTATCTTTATATATATATAGGTGCAGGAGTGGCTGTGTGGTAAGTAGCTTGCTTACCAACCACATGGTTCCGGGTTCATTCCCACTGCGTGGCACCTTGGGCAAGTGTCTTCTACTATAGCCTCGGGCCGACCAAAGCTTTGTGAGTGGATTTGGTAGACGGAAACTGAAAGAAGCCCGTCGTATATATGTATATATATATATATGTATGTGTTTGTGTGTCTGTGTTTGTCCCCCCAACATCGCTTGACAACCGATGCTAGTGTGTTTATGTCCCCGTAACTTAGCGGTTCAGCAAAAGAAAGAGACCGATAGAATAAGTACTAGGCTTACAAAGAATAAGTTCTGGGGTCGATTAGCTCGACTAAAAGGCGGTGCTCCAGCATGGCCGCAGTCAAATGATTGAAACAAGTAAAAGAGTATATATAATATATATACATTGTATATATATATATATATATATATATATATATAAATTTAATGAATGGAGTAAAACGCATGTTAACTGCATACTTTTATTTCCAACATATGTTTCGAAGATTACAAATTATACCTTCCATAGGCAATCGGCGATGTTAAAAATGTAATCTTCTCTTTAGGGAAATGCATGGGAATCAGCTTAAACGTAAGACATTTTAACCGAATATGAGAACTTAGGAAAAAATAAATACATATAATATAATATATATTACTTTTTTTTTTTTTTTTAACTCTTCTTCCCTCCCATCCCAGCTAGCCAGTCATACTGTCTCTTAAGACAGCAAAACGTTCCCTCAATATACACAAGAGAAAAAAGCCAGGTCAGTTCCTCCTCAACTTTATTCGATTATCAAAGAATATGTATATGTATTTTTCCATATATGTATTTTCATACACTGTTTTTAACATTTTCATCTTATTATCAGAGAATGTGTGATAATCAGTATGTAACACTACAAAGTTCATACAAAGCTTTATACTTTAAATATATTTTATCATCAAAGAATGTATATATGCATTTTAATACTCAAACTGTTTTTTAACATTTTTTATTATTCTCAAAGACTTTTGATAATCTTTTTCTAAAAAAGTGAAACCTGTAAAGTAAATAAATATTCTTAAAATACGTGCATTTTCAAACCTTCTTTCATATATATTTCCACTCGTACGGTATTCCACAACTTTACTTTATTATATATATATATATATATATATATGGCATAACTACAGGGTTTTACCCCCCCCCCCCACCCAGACTTTGGGAGGTCATAACTTTCAGAAAAATGAATATTTTTTAATGAAATTTTCTATGCATATAGTATTTACTATGTAGAATCCGAATATACAAAAAGTTCCGGTGAAAGTGTTTTGGAATGGGGGTGGGGGACAATTTTCGGAAATTCCAACAGAGTCCACTTAAATTCTTCTTAACTTCCAGGAAAATTAATATTTTTTCGTGAAATTTTCTACAAATATACCTTGATGTATGTACATTTCGAGCATGTAGGAATTTTGAAGGAAACAACTGCAGGTTATTTTTGAGAAGCGTTCCCCCACTCGGTGGTGTTTCGGAGCAAGTCGTCCATATTTGTTTCATTTTTCTATTTTTCTGAAAGTTATGACCTCTCAAAGTCTGGGGGGGATATATATATATATATATATATACACACATAAGTACGTAAAGATCATATATATGCATATATTAAAGTGTTTGAACGTAAGCATGTAAATATATACACTTATGTATATATATATATATATATATATATATATATATATATATATATATATATACTTTATTTAAAAGCAGCAGAAATATAACAAAAAAAACCGTTACTCTGAGTTTCACGTTCCCGTTCATCGGACAGTTTTGTTAGAAAACTGTCCGATGAACGGGAACGTGAAACTCAGAGTAACGTTTTTTTTTGTTATATTTCTGCTGCTTTTAAATAAAGCACATTACTCTACCTCTGGTATTTGAGTACTCTTTTTTCCACCTTGTTGCACATTTCATGTGCTTACTCCGGTATATATATATATATATATATACATATATATATATATATATATATATATATATATATGTATAAAGGTTATGAAGGGTATTGGAGTCAACCGAACCCTAAAGATACAGGTAATATCGAGTAAGTGCTGTATACCAACTAGTTTTGCCCCTGTCGTTGTATAAACATGAGTGGGGATTATAACATAGGTCGTGTATTAGCGTGTGTATATATAAAGAAAGAATAAGATATAATATAATATAATTCTACCTTTGCCATTAGTCTCTTTATCTTATTCTTTTTTATAAATATATATATATATGTATACACACATACACACACATATGCTTATGTATGTATTTGTATGTGTGTGTGTATGTTGATCATTTACTTGATCCATTCATTAGATTGTGGCCAAGCTGGAGCACCACCTTGGGGTAGTCATTGCTATTCAAATGGACCAACTCTATCTATCAATCTGTCAATGTATATATATATATATATATATATCTATGTGTACAAGAATAAGGGCAGGGAATCGTCAATTAATAATAGAATTAATAATTAACAATTTTGCCAAGTAGTTCAGTATGAAAAAACCTTTATCGGTAAAACCATTTATCATCATAAATATACAGGGATTAGCATTGAGTTGCTTCTCCAACATACTGAAAATTTAGAAATTTCTAAATTTTCAGTATCTATGTGTGTATATATATACATATATATATATATATATATATATATATATATATATATATATATATATATATATATATATATATATATATACGGCCCTCGTGCCTGGTGGCACATAAAAGCACCCACTACACTCTCTGAGTGGTTGGCGTTAGGAAGGGCATCCAGCTATAGAAACTCTGCCAAATCAGATTGGAGCCTGGTGTAGCCATCTGGTTTCACCAGTCCTCAATCAAATCGTCCAACCCATGCTAGCATGGAAAGCGGATGTTAAACGATGATGATATATCTATGTGTATTTCTCATCTGCCCAGGTCTTCATGGGTGTCACACACCTGCACATGCACATGCAGGTGTTTGCACACACATTCACACACATACACATGAATAGAAATTGCAAAAGATCAAAATAATAAGCAAAAAAAATATGTGAAAAGAGAAAAAAACCAGTTTGTTGTGTATTATTGAATGAAATGATTAATACTTGTTGAATAGAAGAAACATCAGGTGAGTTTTTATTTGAAACGATCAGTTTTGGGTCGGGCCACAGTGACGCCTGTGTTTATGTCTAAATATAAACATACATAAGAATGAATGTGTGTATGTGTATGCAGATATGCTTGGGTGCATATTTACTTGTACAGAAATACAGATGTCATTGTGATCTGACCTGAAAACAATCATTTGAAATAAAAACTCACCTGATGTTTTCTCTCTTCAAAAAGATTTAGTCATTTAGTCACTCAATAAAGCACAACCTATTTTCTATGTTTATGTGATTGTTTTTGCAAGATCCTTCATGTTTCTGCCCCAGTCAACCTAAAACAGGTAGACACCCTACCATCACCCCCCATGGTCAAGAATACCCTTATGGACAGATGGAAAGGGTGGATCAGAGAGGCATAAGGACTCCTGAAGACTATGACCAGGTAAAAAAATGTCACCTGATAGTTGCGAGTACCAAAGTTACTCTAAAGGGTCAAATGTTGAAGTTCAATAAAAAGATATATGCCCAGGAAGAGGGGGCAACCATTGGTGTCAGTATTGCTGGCCATGTGGCCAACCTCTTTATGGTATGGTGGGATAAGGGATTCCAAGAATGCTCTGCAGAGAACTCCAAAATCCTAACCATGTACTCTCGCTATGTTAATGATTTCAAAAGAAATAGTAAAAACACTTCCACAAGATAACATCTATGAACTAGAAGCTAGCACCATGAAGAGCTGCCCTCATCCATACGCATCGCATCACCATACCAGCACAGTCGTCTCTCCTGCTCACCACATCTGATGCTTCTTATCTCTCAGGCTGCTTACATCCTGTCAAATATGCACATGGACATTACACATCTAGTGGAGCATACTAGCTTCATTTCTTTCAAGCCTACACATGTCCTCAGCAGTCACAACCCATGTTTCACTGCCATGTAGCATGGCTGTTTGCACACATGCATCATACAGTCTACCTTCCACTCAGAGCGAGGCCCTTTCTTACCGGCAGAAGTAACTTTGCCCATGCTAGTCTTATTCTGGCAGCTATGCTTTCAGAACATCCACCCCGGCTACTGACTTGGTCACCTAGGTAACAGAAGCGATCAACTACTTCTAGTTTTTCCCCCTGGAAGGCGATGGAATCTGTTTTCTCGACGTATTTGGTGTTTATTGCTCCTGTACATCTACCACACACAAAAATCTATCTTCCCAGTTAACCTTCCTTTGATATTGCTGCACCTCTTATGTGTCCATTGCTTGCACTGGGTACATCTTATGGATTTTCTACCTACACCTTCTCTACAGATCGAGCAGGACCCTCGACCTGAAGGGGTTTCTCTGATTTGTCTGCCTTCCTACTCACTAAGGCATTGGGTTTTGCTAGATTGACACTAAGGCCCTTTGATTTCACACCTAGAACTTCTCTAGTTCTGGAAGCGACTCAGCTATTAGAGCAAGGTCATCAGCATAGAGGAGCTCCCAGGGACAGTCTGTCTTGAATTCCTCTCTTATTGCCTGGAGGACTATGATGAATAAGAGGGGGCTGAGCACTGATCCTTGGCGAACCCCTACTTCTTCACTATACTCGTTGCCCCCCCCCCCCACCTCACCTTACTGACAGTATCCCTGTACATGGATCTTACAGCTCTCACCAACCACTCATCTATCCCTTGCTTCTGCACTGACCACTAGATAAGGGATCGGGGGACCCTGACAAACGCTTTCTCCATGTCAACGAATGCCAAATATGGAGGTTTATCTTTGGCTGGGTATTTCTCCTGCAGCTGCCTTACCAGAAATACAGCATCAGTGGTGCTTCTCCCTGGCACAGACCCAAACTGCATCTCATCTCTAAACTGACCCGCCCCCTAATTTGTTGGGCTATGACCCTCTCCGTGACCTTCTGTACTTGATCCAACAACTTGATACCTCTGTAATTATTCGTATCTAATGCCTCACCTTTACCTTTGTAGCAGTTGATTATGGTGATGCTACACCAGTCATTGGGGATGACTCCTTTGTATATCACCTGCTTGACTATATTCTCCTGTCATCTTATTCATTCCTCCAGGGCGGGATGTTAATAACCGCAAACATATGTTTGCGGGTTATTAACAAATTTATACAAAACTGTTTGATTGAATATTCTTCTTTCTCTTTCCTTTCTTCTTTTTCTGTCTTTTTCTTTTCGCCTGTTATAAAATTGTAACTTAAAAACTGATGATGTCATTCCATCAACGTGTGAACGCTGGTTTCTCTCGTTCATACTTTATGTTTAAATTTCTGTAATTTTGGATTTTTATCACTTCTTATTTTGAACTTGAGAGAAAGACAGACTTAACTGTCGAAATATCGTGCAACCAATAAAATATCTTACAATCGAATCGCGCTCTTCGTCTTGACTGTTTACCTTCGTGAAGAGTTACGTTAATCCTTTTTAAAATATAATAATAATAATAATGATAATAATAATAATAATAATGAAGCAGGAAGTTCTGAATGAGATTGCAGTTGTAGGGCATACAAATATGAATGATAGGGAACCACTCCATAAACTAATGCACACCAACATAAAACGCAAATAAAAATTGGCAACTGTGTTACACAAGAGATCATACAATAAGTATGTGGCTCGTAGCAAACAAGCTGATGTCGACCAGAAACGCACGCATCAGTGGTTACGAAGTTCAGGGCTAAAAGCAGAGAGTGAAGGTTTCATATTGGCTGCTCAAGACCAAAGCTTATTAACCCGGAACTACCAAGCCAATGTGATAAAAAATAGAGCTGACCCAAAATGCCGATTTTGTAACAATGCGATTGAAACTATAGACCACCTAATCTCAGGGTGTAGAGTCTTAGCACCTGTAGAATATAAAGCAAGACATGACAGGGTTGGCCAGTATTTACACTGGACAATATGTTGGCATTATAAAATCAAAACCGCTGACAAATGGTATAAACACCATCCTGAAGCTGTAACTGAGGGAGAAAATGTGTCAATTCTCTGGGACTTCCCCGTACATACTGACAAAACTATAAAAGCTAATAAACCGGATATTATTATAAAAGATCAGACAAATAAGATGTGTTTATTAATTGACATGAGTATTCCCTCTGATCATAATATAGCGGCGAAAGAATTTGACAAGATCAGTAAATATAAAGACTTGCTAGTAGAAATTGAAAAAATGTGGCACCTCAAGGTGACTACCATACCAGTGATTGTAGGATCTCTAGGAATGATAAAAAAAAGGTACTGAAACCTATTTGAAAATGATACCAGGCTTACCATCCCTACAGGAAGTGCAAAAAATCGTGCTAACTGGAACGACTCATGTACTGAGAAGAGCATTATCGCTGTGAAAACAACATCCATTCATGAATTTTTTTGTTTTCTTAAATACATGTTTTACCTGTGAATTTGCGTGTGTAAACTGGGAATGCATACAACGAGTCTCTCTGCCCTAGGTGTACGGAAAACACTCGGCGAGAAATGGAAGAAAATTTGAAGAAAGAAGAAAAAAAACAACATAATAATAACAATGATGATGTTAATGATGAGCTTATTGCATATGACGTTAGAGTCACTACAACTCATCGGAAAAGGTATGCCTGTGTGTGTGTATGTATATGGGTGTGTTTGTAGGTCCATGTTAATATGTGGGCTGTGACTGCTGAGGACATGCGTAAGCTCGCAAGGAATGAAGCCAGTATGCTCCGCTGGATGTGTAATGTAAATGTGCATACCTGTCAGAGTGTAAGTATCTTGAGAGAAAAGCTGAACATAAGAAGCATCAGTAGTGGTGTGCAAGGGAGACGATTGCGCTGGTTTGGACATGTGGTGAGAATGAATGAGGATAGCTGCGTGAAAAAGTGCCACTCCCTAACAGTTGAGGGAACCCGTGGAAGAGGTAGGCCCAGGAAGACCTGGGCTGAGGTGGTGAGGCAAGACCTTCGAACATTGGGCCTCACCGAGGCGATGACTACTGACCGAGACCTTTGGAAATGTGCTGTGCGTGAGAAGACCCGGCAAGCCAAGTGAGATCGTTGCCAGGGCCCCTGGACTGGCTCTTGTGTGGGTGGCACATAAGATGTACCATCCTGAGCGTGACCGTTGCCAGTACCGCCTGACTGGCCTTGTAGGGTTTTCGAGCGAGATCGTTGCCAGTGCCCCTGGACTGGCTCTTGTGTGGGTGGCACATAAAAGACACCATTTTGAGCGTGGCCGTTTTCGTGCGGGTGACACGTAAAAGCACCCACTACACTCTCTGAGTGGTTGGCATTAGGAAGGGCATCCAGCTGTAGAAACTCTGCCAAATTAGATTGGAGCCTGGTGTTGCCATCCGGTTTCACCAGTCCTCAGTCAAATCGTCCAACCCATGCTACCATGGAAAGCGGACGTTAAACGATGATGATTACATCATTTTTAGAAAAATACAAATCCAGAGAAACACACACACACACATATATATATGTGTGTACTTCTAATATAAGGATAAAATTTTATCAGTGACCAGCATATAAAAAAATACCTGTTAAGGTGAAAATTATAAATAGAATTATATATATATATATATATATATATATATATATGTTACAAATATACACATACACTGTCAATTCTTCTGTGAGCCCTAACGTCCTCACCTCTACAGCCCATGTGTTCCTGGGTCTCCCACTTCCACAAGTACCATCCACTTTCAGCGACAGGCACCTCTGTATACAGTTGTCTTCACTCATACGCATCACATGTCCAGACCAACGCATTCTCCTCTTCTTCATACCACGTTTAATCCCTCTTATGCCTAACATTTTCCTCGATACAGTTGTGATTTGCTGGTCATGCATAGTGATGTTACAAATCCAAGAAGATAAAACAATAACAACTGCAGAAGAATATAAATGTATGTAAAATATATAGTATATAAATGATGGGTTTCTTTCATTTTCCATCTACCAAATCGACATGGGTTTGGTCAGTTTCAGGCTATAGTAGAAGACAGTTGACCAAGGTTCCACGCAATGGGACTGAACACAGTACCATGTAGTTGGCAAGCAAGCTTCTTACCACACAGCCACATCTACTGATTTTAATACTTTCAAAGCAAAATTCATGCAAAACAGACTTAAAATTTGGAAACAATTGTTTTTATTAAAAAAGGTATCCCACAGGTAAATTATCTTAGATATGGTGACAAACTATAGAGTGGGGAGGCTGTTATCACACACTGTTCTATCTCTTCTCCTGTGTGAATACATTTACAGTTAGAGAGATCGTCCATTTTTTTTTCTTTTCTGTTTTGGCAGAGAAGGAACTTTGACAAATACAGCAATTCCCTGATGAGTAGCTTGGTTGTTGCCATGGAGAAAACCCACAACACTATCACCATTTTAGGAGGAGCTCAAAATGCTTCTTGTTCTTATGAATTGTCACATTGATAGTCACACATCTATATGGATACACAGTTAACACTAGAAGTACCGAGTGGTCATTTATCACCACTTTTGCTTATTACTTTTTAATTTCTACAACTGTATTGAATGTGCAATCATGAACATCATTTCATATGTGTATAGATATATATTTTTTGCATGTAAACAAATGCTAAAAGACTGTATTTTCAAATCCTTTATTAACCGCATTTGCTCATATTTAAAATAAATTGTTTTAAATAAAGATTTTCAATGACAGCCAGATATTACAGGAAAATGCTGTCTCCCCTGTATGAATACGTTTGCGACAGTTTAAAGCACTTTGGTCAGAGAATGATGTACCACAGACATCATACTGATATGGTTTCTCTCCAGTATGACTATGTTTGTGGTTAGTCGTTGTACCACTTACAGAGAATGATAAACCATTAATGTCTCAGTGAAATGACTTCTTCCCTATATAAATACACTGGATTTTTTTTAAAACGGGGGCCACATTTTTCATTAATGTTTTACGTAGTGTTTTTGGTACGGAAAGACTTTCAAACTTCGTATACTTATCTATTTTGTGTTATAGAACAGAAAAATATTTTTGTATTCGAATTTATTTCATGTAAAAAATTGTCTTATTTCGATAATTTCAACCAATCACTGACGTCCATTCAGTCGATATACATTAAGTGCCGACTACATAAACAAACGATTCTTCGTTTTATTTGCTTTTTTCATTTTAAATTTGCTTTAACCCTAACCCTAACCCTAGGGTTAGGGTTAGAGTTAGGATTAATTGTTTCAGAATCGTTTGTTTATGTTGTCGGCACTTAATGTATATCGGCTGAATGGACGTCAGTGATTGGTTGAAATTACAGAAATACGACAACTTTAACATGGAATAATTTATGGATTTCTTTTTTTTTAAAGAAGACTAAGAGAAAAAGATGTTTTATATGACACATTCTACCAGTGTTCCAAGTTTCAAAGTGTTTCGTTAATGAAAAATGTGGCCCCCGTTTTAAAAAAGATCCAATATACTTGTGTTTACTTAAGGTACTAGTTAAAGAGAATGATTTACCAGACACCACAACGATATGGCTTCTCTCCTGTATGAAGACGTTTGTGTCTAGTCAAGTCATATTTCCGAGAAAATGACTTACCACAGATATCACAGTGATAAGGCTTCTCTCCAGTATGAATACGTTTGTGTATAGTCAAGTTATATTTTTGAGAGAATGATTTACCACAGATATCACAGTGAAATGGCTTCTCCCCTGTATGAATACGCTTGTGTAGAGTCAAGCTACTTCTTTCAGAGAATGATTTACCACAAATGTCACAGTGAAATGGCTTCTCCCCTGTATGAATACGCTTGTGTGCAGTTAAGTTACTGGCTGAAGAGAATGATGTACCACAGACACCACAATGATAAGGCTTCTCTCCCGTATGAAAACGTTTGTGTCTCGTCAAGTCATATTTTTGAGAGAATGATTTTCCACAAATGTCACAGCGAAATGGCTTCTCTCCAGTATGAACACGTATGTGAGAATTTAAAACACTTTGTTTGGAGAATGACCTACCACAGATATCACAAGGATATGGCTTCTCTCCTGTATGAATACGTTTGTGTGTAGTCAAGATATTACTTTGAGAGAATGATCTACCACAGATGTCACATGAATATGGCCTCTCTTCTGTATGAATACGTTTGTGATTAGTTAGGGTACTACTTAAAGAGAAAGATTTGTTACAGATATTGCAGTGATATGGCTTCTCTCCTGTATGAATACGTTTGTGTGTAGTCAAGATATTACTTTGAGAGAATGATCTACCACAGATGTCACATGAATATGGCCTCTCTTCTGTATGAATACGTTTGTGATTAGTTAGGGTACTACTTAAAGAGAAAGATTTGTTACAGATATTGCAGTGATATGGCTTCTCTCCTGTATGAATACGTTTGTGAGAAGTCAAAGCACTGTGCCACGAGAATGATTTACCACAAATATTACAGGAATATGGTGTCTCTCCGGTATGAATACGTTTGTGAGAAGTTAAAGCACTACTTTGAGAGAATAATTTACCACAGATGTCACAGTGAAATGGCTTCTCTCCTGTATGAACACGTTTGTGAGAATTTAAAGCACTTCGGCTAGAGAATGATGTACTACAGACACAACAATGATATGGCTTCTCTCCTGTATGAATACGTTTGTGTGTCGTCAAGATGGATTTTTCAGAGAATGATTTACCACATATGTCACAGTGAAATGGTTTCTCTCCTGTATGGATACGTTTGTGTGCAGTCAAATTATATTTTTGAGAGAATGATTTTCCACAGATGTCACAGTGAAAAGGCTTCTCCCCTGTATGAATTCGTTTGTGCTTAGTTAACGTACTGGCTGAAAAGAATGATTTACCACAGACACCACAATGAAATGGCTTCTCTCCTGAATGGATATGTCTGTGACTAATTAAGTGAGTACTTGTACAAAATGATTTACCACAGATGTCACAGTGAAATGGCTTCTCCCCTGTGTGAATACGTCTGTGCCTATTCAAGCTCCTCTTATGAGAGAAAGACTTTTTACAGACATCACAGTCATGTGACAATTTTTGACTTCCTTTCCATTCCTTTAGCTTCTCACTCTTTTCCATTATTTTTCTTCAAAAATCACAATATATATACGTTTTTTTCCTTGTCTTTGGTTCTATAGTGTTTCGTTTACAAATATTTTGACTGCTGTATTTCTGTCCAGTGTTACTTTCGTCTGAATACTCTTTAGTAAATTCATCCAAGTTTAATTTGCAACCAGACTCATCTTGTAGACACTCCAGCCGGTGATGTCCAGAAAGTTTGCTAATAACACATTTCAGAGTAAATATATCGTAGGAATTCTACCATAGACTTATAGAATCAATCTTCTATATCTGTTCTGTAGAATATTTTCATTTTGGTCTTTAAAAGATGATAAATAATGAGAATGTATCTTCAGTTATTCCAATGTCATCTGATATTCTGAAATAATAAAGAAACAACAGTGTAAGATATAGAGGCTACTTAGAAAATACAGATTCAACATTTCCATAGAGATAAACATTTAACTGAACAACAGAACTTCTTGATTTATTACAATTTATATCAGCACCGAAACAGAGTATGGTGTGAACCTATGATTTTACCAACCTAGCAACATGAGTTTTATAGAGAAAACAAAATTTCCATTCAAAAGGCAATTATAGAGGACTTCTGTTCGAGTCTGTTTTAAGTCGTAGTGGAAACCCGACCTATGTAATATATAGGTATATGACTATTGTATAAATTTTATAATTGAAAAATTTATTCTATTTTGTACATACGATGTATATCAGCTTGCAGGGGCAATAAAATGGGCTCCCGAGGGTTTTCCCACCCCTGATCTAAAAAATTCTTCACCATCTTTTACTTGTTTCAGTCATTTGACTGTGGCCATGCTGGAGCAGGACTTATTCATTGTAAGCCCAGTATTTATTCTATCGGTCTCTTTTGCCGAACCGCTAAGTTACGGGGACGTAAACACACCAGCATCGGTTGTCAACCGATGTTGTGGGGACAAACACAGATACACAAACATATACACACACGCACATATATATACACATATACGACGGGCTTCTTTCAGTTTCCGTCTACCAAATCCACTCTCAAGGCTTAGGTCGGCCCGAGGCTATAGTAGAAGACACTTGCCCAAGGTGCCACGCAATGGGACTGAACCCGGAACCATGTGGTTGGTAAGCAAGCTACTTACCACACAGCCACTCCTGCGCCTTTATGTATGTAACTAGTTAACTAACTACTTACAGAGACTTAATAATTTCTTCTCTTTAACACCATAAAATTAGAGAAAAGTCATCGAAAATAGTCATTACTCATTTTAAACATCATTTTCGACAATGGATGGAGGGAAATTTTATTTGCAATTCAACAGAAGAAATAATATTGATCATTAAACACCAATCATCCAGATATTTTATTAGCAACTTCGATTACAAATGGGTTGAAAATTGAGGGAAAATTTCTTGAAAATAAAAAGGATCTGCCACCTGACTATGTTTCGGACTGCAACTTCAACGATTATGAATGACCAATTCTTCATCTTAGAAATTAGAAATTACTCATTTTGCCCCGATTACTAATTTTCTTCCCTTGCCTTTATTAGGGAAACAATCAAACATTCGATAAATTATAAAGCATTTCTGTGGTTGGAGTGTATTTGAGGATATTCGTCCAACTAAAAAACACACAACAAACAAACGTGGAAACGATGGAGAGAGTAGAAGGTTGCTTCCATAGCTAGAAATAGCAGCCAAATGTCGAAGAAAACAAACGACATCTGAGACACGAAGTATTGAAAGATTAAATGCTTTCATTGTTTAATACTTACGGAAATGTTTTTATAAAGGATAGTGTTGTTAGAAGTGTGTCAGGTGGTGGAGAAATCTATTATTAATGTATTTAGGAGTGAATTAAGAGAAATTCTGGCACCAGAGACGTTTATCAATATATAATGAATGGAGCCGGACATACGATTAGTGCGCATGCGTACGAAATATTGGTTTCAAATTTTGTCACGGTCGACTTTGCCTTTCACCCCTTCGTGGCTGATAAATTAAGTACCAGTTGCGTACTGAGGTCAATCTAATTAACTGGTTCCCTCCCCTAAAATTTCGGGCCTTGAGTAGAAAAGAATATTTATAAACAACAGGAGTTATGTTTCCAGTAATTTTCTTTTATGTAAATGAATCTTATTTAGCTGTTATTTTTAGCATGAAAGTTTTCCGGTAATTTTCTGTCATGTAAATAAATGTTTATGTTACTTTGAACGAGAAAGAAAACAGTTAGTTTTACATCACTGAGTGAGATGTTGGCAAATAAAATTTAATTTAAAAGTTTTATTTTTTTTAAATCTTCTTTAGCTGTTATTTTTAGCACACCTCACAACCACCTCAATGCTTAATGACAAAATGAACCATTCAATATGCATTTAATGCAAATGCGATGAACGACAAGCAACATGCGATACACACATTACAATTTTTAAAAGAAAGATTTAGAAGAATTGAATGGAAGTTCTTCGATAATGCTTCCTCGCAGAGTTTTCAAAGACTGTTACTATGGCAACAGGCAAAAGTGTTCTCATGTTTCTATTTGTTACTATTGAAACGGTCTGTGGCTTACGATCGGCTTAAATTAGCAAAATTTTCAACTTTCAATAACTCATGACTATTTATTGATTTCTAGTGAAAATTGCTTTCACATCATTAATTAGCCTATAAAAGCGTAATATTACACTGAGTATGAAATCAATTCGAACAGAAAATTGACGCTGGCGACCAATCTAGTTTGTTTGCTTGTAGCTTTTGAATATTTAATTTGCTCGCGTGTGTTTTAATGTTTTTCACTGTTATTTCTAATAAAGAATAAAAAGTTTAAAAGGCACGGTCCCGAACGCGCAGCCGCACTAGCTAGTCGTAAGTGGTCGATCCTAGCCCTGACCCTAAACACGTATTCATTTGCACACGCGGGTTAGGGACGGGGTTAGGATCAACCACTCATGACTAGCTAGCGCGGACGTGCGCTGCTTTAGTAGTACCGTTTAAAATGGTACAACAATGTACTATAATATAAAAAATGGACTATATACCTGTTGTAATTTGGTTTATAGTCCGATGATATTTCGGAATTACAATTTATTCTTCAGATCATCTTAGATGGAGTCTCTGGAATTGTAATTCCGAAATATCATCGGACTATAGATAACTAAATTACAACAGGTATATAGTGCAGTGTTGTACCATTCAAAACTTTTTATTCTTTACAAACAATACACAATGCTTCAAGCGAACTACAATACTCTCTTATTTCTAACGTCTTGACATGCCCCTGCCCCCCTCCTCCTTTTCGCTAATTGTACCAGACGACAGAAGAAGCAACGAACGGGCTGTTTTCTGATTGGCTGAAAATTCTGAAAATTATCAATCTTAGAACACCTGTAACATTTTCGCAAATTTTTTCTGGAATAAATAATAAATTCGGATTCAATATGCTACACTAGCAAACGACCCCCCGTCCATTGGACGGTTTGTATAGGTGAAGAGAAATGGCCATTGTTTCATGTATGTTTGTGTTGGTGTGTTTTTCATCTTTTACTTGTTTCAGTCATTTGAATGTGGCCATACTGGGGCAACACCTCAAATAAATTTTAGTCTAATGAATCGACCCCAGTACGTATTTTTTTGTTAAACCTAGTGCTTATTCTATCGGTCTATTTTTGCTGAACAGTTAAATTAAACACACCAACACCAGTTGTCAAGCAACAGAGAGATAAACACAGACACACACACATATATATGAGTGTTGGTTACGAATTTGTGGCTGGTTCATCTTGATGTAACTCTGAGCTGGTTATGTATTCACTGGTCTAGTTTGTGTGCCAGAAGATAAATGAATGACAAGAAGAACCAGGTAAATTCAATACAACTGTTATTTATTACAACCCCTTGTAAAAATACATGGCAAATGTCTTACATATTGTGAAGTAACTGGTTTTGCAAGTTGTAACGAACTCTATCTGGAACAGTGGAAGTTGTATCATAGTTGAACTTCTGTAGCATGTTCATGGTTTAATTCTGTGCTGGGCAGCATTGGTAGTTGTGATCTCATCTTACTCCCCAAAAGCATGAACTGCTCCTTATGTAATTACGGGTGGACAGGAAGAGAATTTTTCTATGTTGGGATAAAAACAGTTGCTTATACACTGATTGGCTTTGTTAATACCATTTTATCTTTGGAATGGATTTAGTCCAACCCCAATCACGTCATCAATGTTGACACTACCGAAATACGCCCATCATCATAATCATTTAATGTCTATTGGCATGGATTAGCAATCTGGAAGGCTGGACTAGACACTTCTCTGATTTGGCATGTTTTCTATGGCTGGATGCCCTTCCTAACACCAACATCTGAGTGTAGTGGGTACCTTTACATGCAACTGATAGGGGTGCCATTTGCACGACACCAGTATCTGCCATGTCTACAATTTCTCTTGGCTCAATGGTTCTTCTCATTTCATATAATTTAAAACTCAATAGCTGTGTAGACAATATACTTCCTACATTATATAGTACCGCCTGACTGGCCTTTGTAGGATTTTTGAGCGAGATCGTTGCCAGTGCTGCTGGACTGGCTCTTGTGCTGGTGGCACATAAAATACACCATTTTGAACATGGCTGTTGCCAGTACCGCCTGACTGGCCTCCGTGCGGGTGACACGTAAAAGCACCCACTACACTCTCGGAGTGGTTGGCGTTAGGAAGGGCATCCAGCTGTAGAAACTCTGCCAAATCAGATTGGAGCTTGGTGTTGCCATCGGGTTTCACCAGTCCTCAGTCAAATCGTCCAACCCATGCTAGCATGGAAAGCGGACGTTAAACGATGATGATGATGATATATACAATGGGTTTCTTTCAATTTCTATTTGTCAATCAACTCACAAGGTTTTGGTCAGCCTCAGGCTATAATAGATGACAGTTGACCAAAGTGTCATGCAGTGGGACTGAACCTAGAACCATGTTGTTAAGAAGCAAGCTTCTGACCACACCTTTTGGTTTTAACACTTTCATAACAGAATTCATGCAAAACAAATTTAAAATCTGGAAAAAATTGTTTTTATTAAAAAAATATCCCACAGGTAAGTTATCTTGTATTACATAACGATCTTCAATGCGAGCCAAAAAGACCGTTATGGTGCTTGAAGGAAGTAAGAAACGTTGGTACTTCTAGTGTTAACCCTTTAGCATTTAAACCAGCCATATCTGGCACAAATATTCCACCTATTTTATGTCCAAACTAGCCAGAATAGGCCTCTTACACCTACCCTACAATGTCATTCTGAAAATTCACAATCGCATCATCAAAATTTGGAACCTGTGAGATAATGGGTTGACAAATTGAAAATAATTTGAATAACTAAACATCACACCGGACAGAATAATATGCATAGTAAAGGGTTAAATCACCACTTACAGAGAATGATTTATCACAAATATTAATGGGATCACTTCTTCCCTGTACGAACACATTTGTGAGAAGCTAATCCGCTATGTTTAGAGAATGACTTTCCACAGATATCACAAGGATATGGCTTCTCTGTGTGAATACGTTTATGATAAGTTAAAGCACTACAATGAGAGAATGATTTACCACAGATGTCACACTGATATGGCTTCTCTCCTGTATGGAAACGTCTGTGAATAACTAAGTTGCCACTTTGAGTGAATGATTTACCACAGATATCGCAGTGAAATGGTGTCTCTTTGGTATGAATACGTTTGTGATTAATTAGGTTACTATTTATAGAGAAAGATTTGTTACAAATTTTGCACTGATATGGTTTCTCTCCTGTATGAATACGCATGTGATAAGTTAAAGTATTGTTGGCAGAGAATGATTTACCGCAGATATTACATGAATATAGTTTTTCTCCTGTATGAACACGTTTGTGAGAAGTTAGAGTATTACTTTGAGAGAATGATTTACTACAGATGTTACACTGATATGGCTTCTCTCCTGTATGAATACGAATGTGAGTATTTAAAGCGCTTCGGTTAGAGACTGATACACCGCAGATATTACAGTGATAAGGCTTCTCTCCAGTATGAATACGTTTGTGTATAGTCAACTTTTTCCTCTGAAGGAATGATTTATCACAAACGTCACAGTTAAATCGATTTTCCCCTGTATGAATAGGTATGTGAGAATTTAAACCACTTCGGCTGGAGAATGACATACTACAGAAATCACATTGATATGGTTTCTCTCCTGTATGAATACGTATGTGTGCAGTCAAGTTATTACTTTGACAGAATGATTTACCACAGATGTCACATTTAAATGGCTTCTCCCCTGTATGAATACGGTTGTGTTTAGTCAAGTTACTGGCTGAAGAGAATGATTTACCACAGACACCACAAGGAAATGGCTTCTCTCCTGAATGGCTATATCTGTGCCTAATTAAATAACTATTTATAGAAAATGATTTATCACAGATGTCACAGTGAAATGGCATCTCCTCTGTCTGATTAAGTTTATGCTCATTCAAGCTGCCCTCGTGAGAGAACGACTTCTCACAGACATCCCAATCATGTGACATTATTTGTCCCCTTCTTCTTAATATTCGTGAAAAATCAGTTCCTTTAATATCTCACCCTTTTACATTATTTTTCTTAAAAAAATCACAATATATATTTTTCTCTTCTTTTTGCTTCTGTAGTCTTTTGCTTATAAATATTTTGACTGCTGTATTTCTGTCCAGTGTCACCTTTGACCTAAAACTCTGTAGCAAATTTATCCAAGTTTAATTTGCAACCAGACTCATCTTGTAGACACTCCAGCCGGTGATGTCCAGAAAGTTTGCTAATAACACATTTCAGAGTAAATATATCAGAGGAATTCTACCACCCACTTATAGAAACAATGATATATATCTGCTCTGTACAATATTTTCATTTGGGTCTTTAAAAGATGATAAATAATGAGAATGTATCTTCTGTTATTCCAATGTCATCTGATATTCTGAAATAATAAAGAAACAACAGTGTAACATATAGAGGCTACTTAGAAAATACAGATTCAACATTTCCATAGAGATAAACTCTAGAAATAAATATTTACTTGAACAATAAAACTTTTTAATTTACCAAAGTTCATATCAGAAAAATATGTGTGTAGCTACACTCACATTGATATATATATATATATATATATATATATGTATTATTCATTAAAATACAGAGATGCCTATAATAGGACATCTAACCCGCTAGAAAGAGCAGCAAAAAAACTCTATACCACAAAAATAGGGATAATTTCGAAAGAGAATGAAAAAAAAAAAAAAAAAAACTTTTACCAATATTTTATTTTATTTTTTCATTCTCTTTAGAAATTATCCCTATTTTTGTGGTATAGAGTTTTTTGCTGCTCTTTCTAGCGGGTTAGATGTCCTATTATAGGCATCTCTGTATTTTAATGAATAATATATATATAGTCTACTGACTAATTTTTATCCTCGTTGGACCACTGGTGATAAATTAAATTTCAAAAATTTTTTTGCTGCCCTATGATTTATTAATGATAATATATATAGATATATGTATGTATCATATATTTGAGGAGTTTCATTATAGGTATAAGAATACACGATAAACAAGTATTAAAAAATGGAGAAAAGATGTTGAATCAGAAATAGATTTATTATAAAACTGGATTCAATGCATATGTCCGTTTTGAAGAACAATGCAAATATATAAGAAAAAAATTTGGCAGCTAATAGCATGACAGTGCCAAAAATTTTAATCATAGTGCTTATAATTAGAACCGAAATAAAAATAAAAAATAAAATTTAGAATTTAATTTATGCATTGTCATTCTCATCAGCGAGGAATCTTTTGATGAACATCAAAAAAGTTTAATAAAATGAAATAAAATTTCGTTTTAATTCTATTTTTAATTTCAATTCTAATTATAAGCTCTATGATTTAAATTTTTTTCTTATATATTTGCATTGTTTTTCAAAACATACGTATGCATTGAATCCAGTTTTACAATAAATCTATTTCTGATTCAACATCTTTTTATACTTGTTTATCGTATATTCTAATATTTATAACAAAACTCCTCAAACATTGTTTTCATATTCTTATTACCTGCTTTGGTTGATTTTCGTGAATATGATGAATCCTTATGGCTTCATACCAGACTCGATTTCAGCACTAAATAATTTATTTCGCGTTTTTTTTTCTTTTCGGCGGGTGTGTGTATGTGTGAGCAATCGTCTTAGTTGACCTTGTAATCTATCGGAAATGCTTTTTTCCGCAGAAAACGGATGGGGTCGCGGGTGGGGCAGAACCTAAGGCAGTTCTGTATATCTTTTGTCTCCGGATTTGTGCTGGCGATCTGGGAGGGGTGTATATAATTTTGCTGCCTCAATAAAAAAATTGGTGCAGCAATCTTCTTTTTTTTTTTTCTGTAGCAGAGTTAAATGAATACCTGGCAAGGTACTGGTGTAGATATTTTGAACGAATACCTGGCCAGATACTGGTGTAGATAGTTTGATCGAATACCCGGCCTTATCACCTATTCTTTTTAATCCCGCCAAAAGCGTTCGATGTTTTGTGTGTATATATGATGTGAACAAAATTTTCTTTGTGGTTTATCCTGTAATGTTGATAACCCAATGTTTGTGTATCTTTTGTAAGTCGCCCAAGAATCACTGTAGGTAACTGAGCCAGGTTTGAGGTACTTTTGAATTAGTAGAAGCAATGTCGCTTTGTCACGCTTCTGACCAGTTAGAGGAACAACAAAAGCACCGCTCAAGGCGATCTTTCGATAATTCCAGCGAACAACCAAACATAAACATTTTAATTAGAATATACAATCTGTAAATGGAATTGATCGATTATATAATTATATGTATGATCTCAATTAAGACGACTGCAACGAAAAAAAAAAAAAAAAACGCGGGAGACGGAGTCGGGAAGGGGAATTTCCAAGGTTCCGCCCCACCTCCACCGTTTTCCGCGGAAAAAATGCATTTCCGACAGCTTACGAAGTCAACTAAGACCATTGCGCCAGAAACGGCAGGAAAAAATTATTTGGTTCTAAAATCGAGTTTGATGTGAAGCTATAAATATGCCAAAATATTCGTTCTTTTGAAAAATTCTTTTACGATTTCCTACGTTTTAGATGTCGGAGATTACGAATATGCAAAAAAAAAAAATTAATTTCACCCCAATTTAAAATTTTGAGGTGGGTGACTGCGCCAGGTCCGCCGATAAATTATATCAAAGCATTGATTTCTCAACATTTCTGTAGTTAGAGTATATTTAAGTATATTTCTCCAACAAACTAACGTGGAAATGACGGAGAGAGTAGAAGGTTGCCTCCATAGCTAGAAATAGCAGCCAAATGTCACACAAATCAAAAGCTATCTGAGAATAAAGTATTAAAATTAAAAGATTAAATGTTTTCACTGTTTAATACTTACGGAAATGTTTTTTATAAAGGATGGTGGTAGAGAAATGTATCATAAATGGTTTTGGGAGTTAAGAGAAATTCTGTCAGGAGACAAATTTGTCAAGATGCAATGAATGGAGGCGGAAGTACGTTTACTGCGCATGCGCACGAAAAATTGGTTTCACTTTCAACACAAGGCCAGCAATTTCGGGAAGTGGATGGTGCTTCAGTCATGGAATAAGGGATAAGAATATCCGTTAGTACTACAGGTATAAATTACCTATGTTAACCCGGTACTACTAAAGCAGCACGGACCCGAACGCGCAGTCGCGAGTCCGCGCTAGCTAGTCTTGAGAGGTCGATCCTAACCCTAACCCTATCCGTAACCCGCGTGTGCAAATGAATGTGTTTAGGGTTAGGATCGACCACTCACGACTAGCTAGCGCGGGTCCGCGCTGCTTTAGTAGTACCTGTTAACCCTGGGCAGGCGTACTATGCTGATAGGATACAGGCAATAACAAAATGTAGCGAGATGGAGGAAGAAGACAAGAAGCAAAAGGACAGAATGAAGCGTTGGACCTTACCTTGCCGACCGCAGCGGGGTACACGATCGCTCCTAATCAGAACACGTCTTTCTCGTAACGTCGCTGTTTTCTCACTGGCCCCACGTGCTAGCCTTCGACCGCGTGTCGCCGACTTCTGATCTGACACTTCCGATCTGACCCTTCCGGTCTGGCTTCACCTCTGTTTGCCTCACCCCTCTCCATCACAGCCCATAACACCGCACAAAATAAACAAGAGTTTATCAGGAATCAGATTTAAAATTCGTAGAGAGTGGAGAAAACTTTTGATCAACAAATTGATTACTATCAGTTATTACTTTTTAAAAAATTTGTGGGTAAAATGTTTTCCGAAGGGGTGGCGAGAGGACTGTCGGAAAGTTCAAACGATCCGTTTCCCCCCCCCCCCTCATAACTTTTAGAATCTAGTTTTGCGCCTGGTCACCAAAACGAATAAAAAAAAAATAAAAAAATTAAATAGGTGTTTAAAAAACGTGAAGAAAACGAATATGAAAAGAAAAGTTTTCGCAAACATTGATCGGTAATTATTTGACGGTAACGATTCGAGAGAGGGAGGTATAAGTTGGCTGCGTCTCTCCCCACTCCTTGGGGAAACATTTTCCCCACAAATTTCTTTGTAATCGTAATCTATTCTGTTTGAAAGATGTTTCTGTAAGATTTCATTAAAAATTATCCTTTTTCCTGAAAGTTATGAGGGAAAAAAATCGGATCGTTTGAATTTTCCGAATACCCCACCCCCCGTCTCGTTTGCGCAATTTTTTTGTTTTCATATTCGTTTTGTACACCTATTAGACAGGGATTTTTTTTTCGTTTTGGTGACCGGTCACTAAACTAGATCCCGAAAGTTTTGAGGGGAAAAAAAACGGATCGTGTGAACATTCCAACTGTCCCTTCCCCACCCCTTCGGAAAACATTTTACCCACAAATTTCTTTATAATCATAATCTATGCTGTTTGAAAGGTGTTTCTGTAAAATTTCATCAAAAGATATCCATTTTCCTGAAAGTTATGAGGGGAAAAAGAAAAAAAAAAAAAAAAAAACGGATCCTATGAATTTTTCGAAAGTCCCCCCCCCCCCCTTCAGAAAACATTTTCCCCACAAATTTCTTTATAATCGTAGTTTGTGCTATTTGAACGGAATTTCTATAAAATTCCATCAATAGATATCCATTTCCCCCAAAAGTTATGAGAGAAAAATCGGATCTTGTGAGTTTTCCGAAAGTCGTCTCCCCACACACCCCGTTCATTTGCGCAAATTTTTGTTTTCACATTCGTTTCTACATTTTTTTTTTTTACACCTATTAAGCTTTTTCCCCCTTTGTTTTCTAATTGGAAGAGCAAGGTTGAAAACTGTTCTATACATTGGTCCCCATGTAATAAAGCTTGCATGTTGGTATTGAAAAAGAAGTTATTCTATAGGTGTGAAGACTTAAATGCATGGTTTTATTTCATCAGATCTTAGTCTCAGAATGACTGGTAATGTCTGTCTGAAGTCTCCTGATAAAAAATAGTGTAACTCCTGTAGATTTATTGTTTTCTCTTATGTCCTGTAAGGTCTTATCAAGATCTTCCATTGCACCTCCATGTGACATGGTGTATTCATCCCAAATGATAAGGTGGCATTGGTACAATACTTCTGCTGAACCTGACTCTTTGCTTATGTTACAAATTAGTCAGTCAGTGCCCATTGGTTCAAGGAATTTTAAATTAGTGTACTTGGGCTAAGGCGTTTCCAGAAAAATTATCTGACCTTAATAGTTATTCAGTTTATGGGTGTGTGCGGAGTTATGTGGTCATAAAACTCAGTTATAATTGCATGTGCACACATACACACACATAAATACATATCATATACCTAAGTATATAAATACACACGCATGTGCATACACAATTGTGTACATAAATGCACAGATATACACATACACAGAAGTACATACATTATGCATATAGTCACACACGTATATACCACTTTCATGGGCGGTACCCACCCATTCCAATATGTTTAATATTAGACTCTTTCCTTTTCTCAGATCATTTCCAGTGTTTCAGTACCACAACCCATTTTTATTTACCCAAAGAACTGCACACCTCATGAACCCTCCCATTCATACTCTATGTTCCTGTCAACTTCAATACAGATTCAGCTCAGCAGGAATTTCAACCATGTTTCGTGGTCTGCTACCACAACAGCTCCTTTATAGGGTCCAGTTAGCTCAAGACATCATCTGGAGGAACCACGTCCGGTTTCGGCCCCTACTCCTCTACCGTTTTGACGTGGCGGTGCCCCACCTTTCGGAGGTGTCTTCAGCTCTGGTGTTGGGTGCATGTCTTCTTTCTTCTATTCCCTGGCCTCTTCGATGCAGCATCAACGAGTGTCAGCGTCCGACTGACTGTCTTGTCAAATTCCCCTTTTTATACCTGCTGCTAGGCTCCAGCAGGCTGCCCCAGCAAGTTGTCACGTGACACTGTCTAAACTTCCCGCTGCTAGGCTCCAGCAAGTATTAACCTCATCCAGTTGCTCTTAATCTTGTATTGTCTATGTGTGTCGGTGTGGGTTTCTCTCGTCTTTTATCTATTTCAATGACTTGATTGTGGCCATGCTGGAACAATGCCTCAAAGAAATTTTAGTCGAATGAATCAACCCCCCCACCCACCGGTCTCTTTTGTTGAACAGCTAAGTTAAAGGGACATAAATGCACCAACATCAGCTGTCAAGCAATACTGGGAGACCAACATTGAAGACACACACACATACATAGATATATATAATGAGTTTTGCTTAAGTTAACTGTAGCTGGTTCATCTTGATGTAGCTGTGTGTTGGTCATGCATGAACTGGTCTAGTCTGTGTGCCTGGAGTGACAGAAGATAAATGAATGACAAGAAGAACCAGGTAAATTCAATGCAACTGTTATTTATTACAACCCCTTATAAAAATACATGGCAAATGTCTTACATATTGTGAAGTAACAAGTTTGACAAATTTTAAGTAACTTTTGTCTGGAACAGTGGAAGTTGTATCATGGTTGAAATTCTGTAGCATGTTCATGGCTTGGTTCTGTGTGTTGGGCAGCGTTGGTTGTTGTGGAGGAAATACAAGTTTACCAGGTGAGGGAGAGAGAGAGAGAGAGAGAGATCAGGAATGAAGACAGAAACAGGTGTACTGCCACAAAGGAGATACATGGTTACCCAGCCTGAGGGAAGTGCAGGAGAAGCAGATAGTGGGAGACAACACGATCGAGATGGCAGCAAAATGATGGGCATATTCACAAGGGAGGGGATCTGAACATAAATGGGGATGGTTGAGTAAAGGAAGAGAGAGATATGGATGGTGGCAAGGGCCAGAGCATACCCTTGAGGTTCGAACGTCATAATATAAGAGACAGGATACTGCAAAGGAAGCAGGGGGGAGGGGTTGAGTGATGACAACCTGGGTATTAAATAGGGTCAGGCAGCTACTGGATAGCAATGATACAGAGGGACAGGACCATGAGGACAGGATTGGGGAGTGAGAGGTAGGCATAGTGTATGAAGGAAGAAATGTGAAGAAGAGATGTAGATTGGTTTGTTGCGATAGGGTGTGTAAAAAGTGTTCTTGTTAACATGTGGGTGGAACACACAAGTTGGGGGAAAGCCAATAGCAATAATACAGTAAGAGAGGGCGTGTGGGTGGAACATACCGGTCAGGAACTAGCGGAGAGCAATGATACAGTGAGACAGGGCCAAGAGGGCAGGACTGTATTTAAAATAAATATTTTCAATGGCAGTCAAAAATAACATCAATGGTCCTTGTAAGAAGAAACGTTGGTACTTCTAGTGTTAACCCTTTAGCATTTAAACCAGTCATATCTGGCACAAACATTCTATCTATTTTATGTTCAAACTAGTTAGAGTCTGCATTTTACACCTACCCGACAATGTCATTCTGAAAATACACAATCACATCACCAAAATTTGAAAGTTGTGAGTTAATGGATGACAAATTGGAAATAATGTGAATAAATAAACATCACATTTGAGAGACTAATCTTCATGGTAAAGGGCTCAGTCACCACTTACAGAGAAGGGTTTACTACAAATATCAGTGGGATTGCTTCTTCCCCTTATGAACACATTTGTGAGAAGTTAAGCTGTTATGTTGAGTGAATGACCTACCACAGATATCACGAGGATATGGCTTCTCTCTGCTACAAAATTGTGTGTGAATAGTGAAGTCATTACCTTGAGAGAATGATTTGTCACAAATATCACAGTGGTGTTGGCTTCTCTCCTGTATGGAAACGTTTGTGAGAAGCTAAGTTGCCACTTTGAGAGAATGACCTACCACAGATATCACAAGAATATGGTGTCTCTCCTGTATGGAAACGTTTGTGAGAACATAAGTTGCCACTTTGAGAGAATGATTTACCACAGATATCACAGTGATATGGCTTCTCTCCAGTATGGATATGTTTGTGTTCAGATAAGCTAGAACTCACAGAGAATGCTTTACCACAGACATCACAGTGATATGGCTTCTCTCCTGTATGGAAACGTTTGTGAGTAGTTAAGTTGCCTCTTTGAGAGAATGATTTACCACAGATATCACAGTGATATGGTGTCTCTCTGGTATGAATACGTTTGTGATTAGTTAGGTTACTACTGACAGAGAAAGATTTATTACAGATGTTGCATTGATATGGCTTCTCTCCTGTATGGAAACGTTTGTGAGTAGTTAAATTGCCACTTTGGGAGAATGATTTACCACAGATATCACAAGAATATGGTGTCTCTCCTGTATGAATACGTTTGTGATTAGTTAAGTTCCTACTGACAGGGAAAGATTTGTTACAGATGTCACAGTGATATGGTGTTTCTCTTCTATGAGTTCGTTCATGATAAGTCAAAGCAGAGTTGCGAGAGAATGATTTACCGCAGATATTACAGGAATATGGTTTCTCTCCGGTATGAATACGTTTGTGAGAAGTTAAAACACTACTTTGAGAGAATGATTTACTACAGATTTTACACTGATATGGCTTCTCTCCTGTATGAACACGTATGTGAGATTTTAAAATGCTTTGGTCAGAGAATGATGTACCGCAGACATCACAGTGATAAGGTTTCTCTCCGGTATGAAGACGTTTGTGTCTTGTCAAGTCATATTTCTGAGAGAACGGTTTACCACAGATGTTACACTGATATGGCTTCTCCCCTGTATGAACACGTTTGTGATAACTTAAAGCACTTCGGTCAGAGAATGGTGTACCACAGATATCACAATGATAAGGCTTTTCTCCAGTATGAATACGTTTGTGAGTAGTCAAGTTATTCCTGTGAAGGAATGATTTACCACAGATGTCACAGTGGAATGGCTTCTCCCCTGTATGAATATGCTTGTGAGAATTTAAATCACTTCGGTCAGAGAATGATGTACCACAGACATCACAGTGGTATGGCTTCTCTCCTGTATGAATACGTTTGTGTGTAGTCAAGTTATTACTTTGAGAGAACGATTTACCACAAACTTCACAGTGAAATGGCTTCTCTCCTGTATGAATACGTTTGTGTTTAGTCAAGTAAATTTTTTGAGAGAATGATTTACCACAGACGTTACAGTGAAATGGCTTTTCACCTGTATGAATACGTTTGTGCTTATTCAAGTTGCCCTTTTCAGAGAATGACTTTTTACAGACATCACAGTCATGTGACAATTTTTGTTCCCCTTTTTCTTTATCTTCTGGAAAAGTCAGATCTTTTAGTTTCTCACTCTTTTCCATTATTTTTCTTCTAAAATCCCAATATATATATATGTTGTCTTCTTTTTGCTTCTATAGTGTTTCGTTTACAAATATTTTGACTGCTGTGTTTCTGTCCAGTGTTACTTTCGTCTGAATACTCTTTAATAAATTCATCCAAGTTTAATTTGCAACCAGACTCATCTTGTAGACACTCTAGCCAGTGATGTCCACAAAGTTTGCTAATAACACATTTCAGAGTAAATATATCAGAGGAATTCTACCATAGACTTATAGAAACAATGATATATATCTGCTCTGTACAATATTTTCATTTCCGTGTTTAAAAAAAGATAAATAATGAGAATGTATCTTCTGTTATTCCAATGTCATGTGATATTCTGAAATAATAAAGAAACAACAGTGTAAGATATAGAGGCTACTTAGAAAATACAGATTCAACATTTCCATAGTGACAATCTCTAGAAATAAACATTTACCAGAAGAACTTTTTAATTTATTAGAATTTACATGAGAAAATCTTGTTGAAGCTAACATTATTTCTAAACTCCAGCTACTCATTCATACTGCACAACATTTATATGTGTATATATATATATATATATATGCGAGTAAAAATAAGACCCTAACCCTAACCCGCGTGTGCAAATGAATACGTGTTTAGGGTTAGGATCGACCACTCACGACTAGCTAGCGCGGACACGCGACTGCGAGTTCGAGACCGTGTTGCTTTAGTAGTACCTATATTTCGTATGTGTATTTCGTGTGCAAGATTCTTGATGTGGATACGTGTGTTGAAAGAAATACAATTAAACCTTGGTTCAGTCCTTTATTAATTTATATAAATTAATAAAGGACTGAACCAGTGCGTGTGTTTATTACCGGCATAATGCCTCTCCCAAGGTTTAATTGTATATATATATATATATATATATGGTGGAGATGGAGTATATGTAATCTGGGTATACCCCCCCCCCCCCCCCCGTTTAAATTTTGTTTTTTTTTACGGAATCCTATGTTTCATACCATGGAGAATCCGATTCTGGAAAATTTTTTTCAAAATTTCGATCCCCCCCCCCCCGGTTTTTATATAGATCCACAGGGTAAACCTAACCCTAACCCTAACCGTAACCCTGACCCTAAACCTAACCCTAACACTAGTTTTATGAGATTTGGCTGTTATTTCTAGCATGTAAATAGCCTGGTTGGTGGGGGGTGGTAATTGAAATTTTTCAAAAAATTTTTTTTCAGAATCGGAATCTCCATAGCCTAAAACCTATTCCGTAAAAAAAATTAATAAATAAGGGGGGGGGAAAGGTTCAGATTACATATAGTCCATCTCTACCATATATATATATATATATATATATAAACAATATGAGTATATGCATATGTTACTTTTTGGTTATGGAGGATCCGATTCTGAAAAAAAAAAAATGTTCAAAAATCGCATTTTCAAAATTTAACTCTTCGTTTATCACTTAAAAAAAAAACATATTTTTGCCCTTAAAAACGATGGGATAAGCCTTTTCGGTAAAAAGAAATAAAATATTGTAAATGTTTTCAAAGGAAAAGGTGTGATTTAAGATAGATTTGGCTGTCGTTTCTAGCTCATCCTAAGACAACCCTCCTCGTTTCACTCCCCCATATATTCAATGTTTTTTTTCTTCGTAAACACATTTATGTTAAAAACAGAAATTTGAAAAGTTATGATTTTTTTCTTCAACCCTATTCTTCACCCCTGGTTGCTTCTGTTTATGATTTAAAATATCGGTGAGCCTGAGGCCATTTCTGGCATTTTATCCACAGTGAAAACACACAACAAACAAACGTGGAAAGTGTAGGAGGTTGCTTCCATAGCTAGAAATAGCAGCCAAATGTCGAACACATCAAAGGACATCTGAGACACAAAGTATTAAAAGATTAAATATTTTCGTTGTTTAATACTTACGGAAAAGTTATTATAAAGGATAGTGTTGTTACTATAAGTGCATCAGGTGGTAGAGAAATCTATTATAAATGTGTTTGGAAGTTGATTGAGAGAAATTCTGATATCAGTTACGCTTGACAAGACGGAATGAATGGAGGCGGAAATACGTTTCGTGCGCATGCGTATGAAATTTTTTCTTTTCTGGAATTTATTTTTACATTTTTGTACAAGGCTAGAAATTTCGGGGAGGATTATGCGTAAGTCGATTTCATGGACCCCAATAGTCAACTGGTATTTATTTTATTGAATCCTAGCTAAAAAAAAAAAAGGGAAAGGCAAAGTTTACTTCGAAACGATGAAAGACACTGTAGACCTTAAAGGAATTCGGGCATAAATTATACACACACACACACAGATATAGCTCCAGTTTTAGTCCCACTGTGTACCACCTTAGGCAAGTATTTTCTACAATAGCCTCTGCCCAACCAAAGCCTTGTGAATGGATTTGGTAGATGGAAGCTGAAGGGAGCCCAATATATATATGTGTGTGTGTGTTTGTTCACCATCAACACTTGATAACCAGTGTTGGTGTGTTTATGTCCCTGTCACCTAGCAGTTTGGCAAAAGAGGTTGCTAAGTCCTTTGAGTTGATTTGATTGACTGAAAGCCTTCAAGTGGTACTCCAGCATGACCATAGATAAAACAACTGAAACCAGTAACAGAATATATATATATCATCATCATCATCATCATCGTTTAACGTCCGTTTTCCATGCCAGCATGGGTTGGACGATTTGATGAAAAGTTTGGCCCGGCCACGTTCTTTATTACTTTGTTGTGTGCTGAATATTTCTGGCTTAATTTTGAGAGAATTTTTAGAAGAATTGAACAAAGAAATTGAAAACATTCAAATTATCAAAACAATCACTTTGTGAGTAAATGATGTTGTTGCTGTCAGTGAACATTTTTATCATAGGCGCAGGAGTGGCTGTGTGGTAAGTAGCTTGCATACCAACCACATGGTTCTGGGTTCAGTCCCACTGCGTGGCACCTTGGGTAAGTGTCTTCTACTATAGCCGCGGGCCGACCAAAGCCTTGTGAGTGGATTTGGTAGATGGAAACTGAAAGAAGCCCGTCGTATATATGTATGTGTGTGTTTGTCCCCCCAACATCACTTGACAACCAATGCTGGTGTGTTTACGTCCCCGTAACTTAACAGTTCGGCAAAAGAGACCAATAGAATAAGTACTAGGCTTCCAAAGAATAAGTCCTGGGGTTGATTTCCTCGACTAAAGGCGGTGCTCCAGCATGGCCGCAGTCAAATGACTGAAACAAGTAAAAGAGTATATATTACAAGCAATAATGAATAAAGAAAATCCTGTTTTTGGCAAAGTGACACATTACTTTTGGAGAATAGAGTACCAGTCATTTTCAAGTGCATTCATGTCTGCAAGACCTGTTGGAGAGTATATGGAAAAGTAAAAAAATGTCGCTTTGGCTTTCCTAAATCAGATGGGAATTTCAAATTTCATACTGTAACTGAAAGTGTAAAATCAAGAAAAAAAATGGAAAACTATCCCTAGATGTCATCATCATCATCATCATCGTTTAACATCCGCTTTCCATGCTAGCATGGGTTGGACGATTTGACTGAGGACTGGTGAAACCGGATGGCAACACCAGGCTCCAATCTAATTTGGCAGAGTTTCTACAGCTGGATGCCCTTCCTAACGCCAACCACTCCGAGAGTGTAGTGGGTGCTTTTACGTGTCACCCGCACGAGGTACTGGCAACGGCCACCCTCAAAATGGTGTCTTTTATGTGCCACCCGCACAAGAGCCAGTCCAGGGGCACTGGCAACAATCTCGCTCGAAAATTCTTTGAAGGCCAGTCAGGCGGTACTGGCAACGGCCACGCTCAAAGTGGTGCATCTTATGTGCCACCTGCACAAGAGCCAGTCCAGGGGCCCTGGCAACGATCTCACTTGGCTTGCCGGGTCTTCTCACGCACAGCACATTTTCAAAGGTCTCAGTGAGTAGTCATCGCCTCGGTGAGGCCCAATGTTCGAAGGTCTTGCCTCACCACCTCAGCCCAGGTCTTCCTGGGCCTACCTCTTCCATGGGTTCCCTCAACTGTTAGGGTGTGGCACTTTTTCACGCAGCTATCCTCATCCATTCTCACCACATGTCCATACCAGCACAATCGTCTCTCTTGCACACCACAACTGATGCTTCTTATGTTCAGCTTTTCTCTCAAGATACTTACACTCTGACGGGTATGCACACTGACATTACACATCCAACGGAGCATACTGGTTTCATTCCTTGCGAGCTTAGAATGTAGGTGTGAAAACTGTGGACAGTTAGTCAAATTTGTTTCTAATGTGGGAGAAACTGGAAAAAGTTTTCTAATTGAAACAATATGCTAATTTGAATAACTCTGAATCTCATAATTTCAATCTTCATAATGGAAATCCTGTTCTGATTTGTGGACCTTCAGGAATGAGTGCTTTTCAAATTCAACGAAGCACGCTACATCGAACATTCGTGTTCAACAAGGAAGATTTCCTACATACAAGGAATTAGAAAAATATGATATTAGTTTAGGAGGAAATTTATAGTGCCTTTTTGTAATTTCATCCCAACTATCGGGCATGGTTGTGTGGTTAGGAAGCTGGCTTCCCAGCTTGCATGGTTTCGGGTTCAGTCCCACCGCGTGGCACCTTGGGCAAGTGTCTTCTGCTATAGCCCCGGGCTGACCGAAGCCTTGTGATTGAATTTTGTAGGCGGAAGTTACTGCCGTGTGTGTATATGTCTGTGTATGTGCTTGTGCCTCTCTCCCGGAGAGTGAGAAGGGGAAACATATGAATAATGGCAGTGAAAAAGGTGTAAAAATTTTAATATAAGCAATGCATACCAAATTTCATGATTAAAAACTTCATTTAGAAAATTTTTTTAATAATTTTTCTTAAAGGTGTAGGGGTGGCTGTGTGGTAAGTAGCTTGCTTACAAACCACATGGTTCCGGATTCAGTCCCACTGCGTGGCACCAAAGCCTTGTGAGTGGATTTGGTAGACGGAAACTGAAAGAAGCCCATCGTATATATGTATGTATCATCATCATCATCATCATCATCGTTTAACGTCCGCTTTCCATGCTAGCATGGGTTGGACGATTTGACTGAGGACTGGTGAAACCGGATGGCAACACCAGGCTCCAGTCTAATTTGGCAGAGTTTCTACAGCTGGATGCCCTTCCTAACGCCAACCACTCAGAGAATATATATATATATGTGTGTGTGTATGTTTGTGTGTCTGTGTTTATTCCCCCAACATCACTTGACAACTGATGCTGGTGTGTTTACGTCCCCATAACCTAGTGGTTCAACAAAATAGACTGATAGAATAAGTATTAGGCTCACACAGAATAAGTCCTGGGGTCGATTTGCTCAACTAAAGGCGGTGCTCCAGCATGGCCACAGTCACATGACTGAAACAAGTAAAAGAGTAAGAATATGATCATTTATGATTTTATCTCTATGAGCAGAAGAGGCAAACGCTAAAGGGACTAAATTCTAATATTTATTTTCATTAGTCTAAATTATTTTTTATAAAAAATCAAATTTTTTTGCTTAATTTTTTGTAGTATGGCTTTTTAAAGTCCATTTTTTAATAAATTATTTTAATAAAATATTATTATTTTTTTTGATTTTGTCTCTATGACCAGCACTGAATCACGTAGTAGGACTGTTCAGAAAAGGCAAATGACAAAAATTCAAATATTTTAACAGTCAGTTTTCACTATTTTTAAATTTTCAAACATGGAGTTAATTCCGGCGAGGTCGACTTTGCCTTCCATCCTTTCAGAACAACTTTGCCTTTAACCTTTAATCCGGGGTCAGTAAAATAAATACCACTTGACTACCGTGATCCATGTCCCAAAATTGCTGGCCTTGGGCCAAAATGTGAAACCAATATTTCATATGCATGCATACTAAATGTACTTCCGCTTGACAAAGGTGTCCGAGGCCAGAATCTCTGTTAATCAACCCCCAAACACATTTACAATACATTTCTCTACCATCTAACGCATTTATAACAACACCATCCTTTATAAAAACATTTATGTAAGTATTAAACAATGAAAACATTTAATCTTAATACTTTTGTTGTCTCAGATCTCCTTTGATTTGTTCGATATTTGGCTGCTATTTCTAGCTATGGAGGCTACCTTCTACACCAGGGTGGGGAAATCCCCACTTGCAGCCGATATACTTGTATGTACAAAATATAATAAATTTTTCAAATATAGAATTTATACAATATTCCTATGCCTATTTGCGACATAGGTTGCATTTTCACTACAAGAAAGATTGGCCAAAGATGATGCAGTATTATGGCCTCTCTCATGTATGGATACATTGATGAGAAGTTAAAGCATTACTCTCAGAGAATGATTTATCACAAACGTCACAGTTAAATCGATTTTCCCCTGTATGAATATGTATGTGAGAATTTAAAACACTTTGATCAGGAAATGATGCACCACAGACATCACAATGCTAAGGCTTCTCTCCTGTATGAATACGTCTGTGTTTGATCAAGTCAGAACTTTGAGAGAATGATTTACCACAGAAGTCACAGTGAAATGGCTTCTCCCCAGTATGAATACGCTTGTGTGTAGTTAAGCTACTGGCTGAAAAGAATGATTTACCACAGATATTACAGTGATATGGTTTCTCTCCTGTATGAACACGTTTGTGAATAAGTAAGCTGTTATGTCGAGAGAATGATTTACCACAGATATCACAATAATATGGCGTCTCTCCAGTATGAATACGTTTGTGGTTATTTAAGGTGTTATTTTCAGAGAAAGATTTGCCACAGAAGTTGCAGTGATATGGCCTTTCTCCTGTATGAATACGTTTATGCGTAATTAGGCTACTACACTGAGAGAATGATTTATTACAGATGTTACACTGATATGGCTTCTCTCCAGTATGAATACGTTTATGACGATTTAGAATACTATGGTCAGAGAATGATGTACCGCAGACATCACAGTGATATGGTTTCTCTCCTGTATGAATACGTTTGTGTAGAGTCAGGTTATATTTTCGAGGGAATGATTTACCACAGATGTCACAGTGAAATGGTTTCTCTCCTGTATGGATACGCTTGTGAACAATTAAGCTCTTTCTATGAGAGAATAATTTATCACAGATATCACAGTGATAGGGCTTCTCTCCTGTATGAATACGTTTATGTGCAGTCAATATATGTTTTTGGAAGAATGATTTACCACAGATCTCACAGTCAAATGGCTTCTCCCCTGTATGAACACGCTTGTGCATAGTGAAGTTACTGGCTGAACAGAATGATTTACCACAGACACGACAATGATATGGCTTCTCTACTGAATGGATATGTCTGTGAATAATTAAGCTGTTACTTTGAGCGAATGATTTACCACAGATATCACAGTGAAATGGCTTCTCTCCTGTATGGATACGCTTGTGAACAATTAAGCTCTTTCTATGAGAGAATGATTTATCACAGATATCACAGTGATATGGCCTCTCTCCTGTATGGATACGTTTGTGATTAGACAAGTTGTTACTTCGGGAGAATGATTTACCACAGATGTCACAGTGAAATGGCTTCTCCCCTGTATGAATATATTTGTGATTAGTTAGGATACCACTCCGAGAGAATGATTTACCACAGATATCACAATGATATGGCTTCTCTCCTGTGTGGATACGTTTATGAAGAGTTAAAGCACTACTTTGAGAGAATGATTTGCTACAGATGTCACAGTGATGGGGTTTCTCTCCTGTATGAACACGTTTGTGAGAATTTAAAACACTTCGATCAGAAAATAATGCACCGCAGACATCACAATGATAAGGCTTCTCTCCAGTATGAAGAGGTTTGTGTCTAGTCAAATGATATTTTCGACGGAATGATTTACCACAGATGTCACAGTGAAATGGCTTCTCTCCTGTATGAACATGTATGTGATAATTTAAAGTACTTCGGTTAGAGAATGATGCACCACAGATATCACAATGATAGGGCTTCTCTCCGGTATGAATACGTTTGTGTATAGTCAAGTAACTCTTTTGAGAGAAGGACTTTTCACAGACATCGCAATCATGAGACAATTTTCTTCCTTTTTCTCTATCTTCAGGGAAAAAATGAATGGATTTATGAGAAGTTAAAGTACTACGTCGAGAGAATGATTTACTACAGACATTACAATGATATGGTTTCTCTCCTGTATGAACACGTTTGTGAGAATTTAAAGTACATTGCTGAGAGAATGATGTACCACAGATGTTACATTGATATGGCTTCTCTCCGGTATGAACACGCATGTGACAAATCAAAGCACTTCGGTGAGAAAATGATGTACCACAGACATCACAGTGATATGGTTTCTCTCCTGTATGGATATGTTTGTGTTCAGTAAAGTCATTATTTCGAGAGAATGATTTACCACAGACGTCACAGTGAAATGGCTTCTCCCCTGTATGAATACGTTTGTGCACATTCAAGCTGCTCTTTTGAGAGAAAGACTTTTTACAGACATCACAGTCATGTGACAATTTTTGCTTCTTTTTCTTCTTATCTTCAGGAAAAATCAGTTCCTTTTGTTTCTCACTCTTTTCCATTATTTTTCTTCTAAAATCCCAATAGATATATATTTTTCTTCTTTTTGCTTCTGTAGTCTTTTGTTTACAAATATTTCAACTGCTGTGTTTCTGTCCAGTGTTACCTTTGTCCCAAAATACTTTAATAAATTTATCCAAGTTTAATTTGCAACCAGACTCATCTTGTAGACACTCCAGACAGTGATGTCCACAAAGTTTGCTAATAACACATTTCAGAGTAAATATATCAGAGGAATTCTACCATAGACTTATAGAATCAATCTTATATATCTGCTCTGTGCAATATTTTCATTTTGGTCTTTAAAAGATGATAAATAATGAGAATGTATCTTCAGTTATTCCAATGTCATCTGATATTCTGAAATAATAAAGAAACAACAGTGTAAGATATAGAAGTTACTTAAAAAATACAGATTCAACATTTTCCTGGAGAACAACAGAACTTTAAATTTATTAAAATTTACATCAGAAAATCTAGTGTGAAGCTGACATATTTCTCAACTCCAGTTAGACATTCACACTCACACACACACATACACAATCGTCGTTGGCGGCGAGCTGGCAGAAACGTTAGCACACCGGGCGAAATGCTTAGCGGTATTTCGTCTGCCATTACGTTCTGAGTTCAAATTCCGCCGAGGTCGACTTTGCCTTTCATCCTTTCGGGGTCGATTAAATAAGTACCAGTTACTTAATCCGTTTGTCTGTCCCCTCTGTGTGTAGCCCCTTGTGGGCAGTAAAGAAATAACAAACACACACACAATCGTCGTAGTCGACCTCGTAAGCGGTGAGAAATGCACTCTTTCCGTGGAAAACGAAGAGGGAGGGGTGCGATGGAACCTCGGAAATTCACTTTCCCGACCCCCATCTCCCGCATTTTTTTGCCCCCGTTGCAATCGTCTTAATTGAGATCATACATATAATCGATCAATTCCATTTACAGATTGTATATTCTAATTAAAATGGTTTTGTTTGGTTGTTTGCTGGAATTGAGCGGATTAGCAAATGTCTCTTTTGTTCCTCTAACTGGTTTCCTAGCAACCTCAATTACAATCGATTTGGAAGTTGAGGAGAAATTTCTTGAAAATAAAAGGACTGGCCACCTAACCCTTTCGGACTCAATTTCAAGAATAACAATTATGACGACCAATCTTTATTCATAAATATAAAGTAGCAATACAAAACGGTGAGGCAATGCTTACAATGTTGGCACTCCGTCGCTTACGACGTCGAGGGTTCCAGTTGATCCGATCAACGGAACAGCTTGCTCGTGAAATTAACGTGCAAGTGGCTGAGCACTCCACAGACACGTGTACCCTTAACATAGTTCTCAGGGGATATTCAGCGTGACACAGAGTGTAACAAGGCTGACCCCTTTGAATTACAGGCACAACAGAAACAGGAAGTAAGAGTGAGAGAAAGTTGTGGTGGAAGAGTACAGCAGGGTTCGCCACCATCCCCTGCCGGAGCCTCGTGGGGCTTTTAGGTGTTTTCGCGCAATAAACACTCACAACGCCCGGTCTGGGGATCGAAACCGAGATCCTATCACCGTGAGTCCGCTGCCTTAACAACTGGGCCATTGCGCCTCCAATGCTTAAAATATAATGTTAGATTGGAAAAAAATGGGATATTACTCATTTTGCCCCGCCTACTTATTTTGTCCCTTTCCTTATATCAAGAAACATATAATCAATGAATAACAAAGCATTGGTTTCTCAACATTTCTGTGGTTGGAGTGCATTTGAGGATATTTCTCCAACTAAAACACAAAACAAACTTAAGTAGAAACGATGGAGAGAATAGAAGGTTGGGTGATCGTACCGAAAGATCACCGAAGGTTGCCCCCATAACTAGAAATAGCAGCCAAATGTCGAATACATCAAAGGACATCGGAGACACAAAGTATTAAAAGATTAAATGCTTTCATTGTTTAATACTTACAAAGGATAATGCCGTTGTTATAAGTGCATCAGGTGGTAGAGAAATGCATTATAAATGTGTTTCTGAGTGAATTAAGAGAAATTCTAAAATCAGACATATTTGTAAAGATGATAGATTGGAGGCGGAAGTACGTTTAGTGCGCATGCGTATAATATATTGATTTCACATTTTGGCACAAGGCCAGCAATTTTGGGGGTGAGAGGACTTTCGGAAAATTCACAAGATCCAATTTTTCCGTCATAATTTTGGGGGAAATGGATATATATATATTTATTATTCTTTTTACAGAATCCCAAGTTTTTGGTTATGGAGGATCCGATTCTGAAAAAAAAAAAAAAAAATTCTCAAAAATCGTATTTTCAAAATTTCAATCCCCCATCTCTTCAGTTTTCAGCAGGATGAGGCGAGGTTTGGGTCGGAATTTCTCATAAAAAAAATTTGAATTTATTTTTCCCGTATCCTTAATCTCCGTATTTTCCCCAAGTAGACTGATTGAAAAAAAACCCACTTTAATTTCATGTGAATTAACTTTGTCATATTACTGCAGGTAATTACTCTGAAAGAAATCTTTGCAGAAAGGTGAGTAGATTGATTACATATTTCTTTCATTGTGTTATTTGTGAGATTTGGCTGTTATTTCTAGCATGTGGATAGCCTGCTTGAAGGCCAAGGCCGTAGAATTGAGAGGGGAGAGGATTGGGGTATATATATATATATATATTCTTTTATTTGTTTCAGTCATTTGACTGCGGCTATGCTGGAGCACCGCTTTTAGTCGCGCAAATCGCCCCCGGAACTTATTCGTTGTAAGCCTAGTACTTATTCTATCAGTCTCTTTTGCCGCTCCGCTAGTTTACAAGGACGTTAACATGCCAGCATGGGGAGTGGGGGACAAGCACAGACACACAAACACATATCTATATATATATACGACGGGCTTCTTTCAGTTTCCGTTTACCAAATCCACTCATCGGCCCGAAATTTATGAGAAAACAAAACCAACTTTTGTAAATTTTCAGAAACTTCCTTCCCACCTTCGGTAAAACGATTTTTTTCTTTTCTTATTATGAATTCCGTTACAGTCTTAATCTACACTATATCCGAAGGATATCTATTGGAAATTTCATTAAAAAATATCTTTTTTTTTCTGCAAGTTCTGAGGAATCGAAGTTGAGGGAGGCACAACTGTGTTTGCCCAAATTCTGGCGAGGTCCACTTTGCCTTTCACCTTTTTGATGGAGGGGGTCAATAAAATAAATACCAGTTGAGGTCCGAGGTCAAATTACACGCCAACCCCTTACCCCGAAAAAGGCTGACCTTGTGCCAAAACATGAAATCAGTATATCATACGCATCCGCACTAAACGAACTTCTGCCTCCTCATACGCATCCGCACTAAACGAACTTCTGCCTCCATTACATCATGACAAATATGTCTAATTCCGAAACACATTTATAATGCATTCTCTACCACCTGACGTACTTCTAACAACAACATTATTCTTTATAAAAACATTTCTGTAAAATATATAATCTTTTAATACTTTTATCTCAGATGATTGGTGCGACATTTGGCTGCTATTTCTAGCAATGGAAGCAACCTTCTACACTCGCCATCGTTTTCCACGTTAGTTTGTTGTGTGTTTTAGTTGGAGAAATATCCTCAAATACACTCCAAGCACAGAAATGTTGAGAAACCAATGCTTTATTATAATTTATCGAATGTTTGTTTCTTGATATAGGGAAGGCGACAAAATTTGCGAATTTAAAGAACACGCACAACCGGGGTTTACTGTTAGGAACAAGGGTTAAAGGTTACACTGTAAACCAGTGGTGTGTGTGTGTGTTCTTTACCTCCGCCCAACATATGTAAGCGGGGCAAAATGAGTAATCTCCTATTTCTCCTTGTTTTCTGTTTATTTATTTGAAATCAATATATTGTAATCATTGCTACTTTATATTTATGTGTACAGATTGGTCAGCAGTCAGATGGCGAGTCCTTTTTATTTTCAAGAAATTTCTACTCATCTTTCAACCCGATTGTAATTGAAGTTACTAATAAGATATCTGCATGATGTTTGGTGTAATTTAACAATCAATTTTTTTTCTTTGTTGGATTCCAAGTCATTTTTTTTTCCCCATTACAATTATTAAAAATGATGTTTAAGATGGGGCAAAATGAGTAATGTCTTATTTCCGTATTTTCTTCTTCGTGGCGGTGTAAATAAAAAAAAATGTGTATTAAACTAATATGAAAACGAAAATTTACGCCAACGAACCGGGGAGAGGACTTACAGAAAATTCACAAGAGCCCCCTCGCTTTTCACCCCCAAAAAATTTTTAAACCGCGGATTTTTCGCGTGGAATCAACTCTCCTGACGTACTTTCCCGCGAACCCCTCCCCTCCGGAATTATTGGAAAATTTTTTTTTTTCGTTGAATGAATTACAATGAGCTCCTTATATGCCACAACACCCTTTTTTTTTGTCCGAAATACGGGGGATGGGGGGAGTAGGGGTGGAACACTCGGAAATTTCACCAACCCCATTCCCACAATCATTGGGAAATGCTTTTATTTCGTTGAATGAATTACGGTGACCTTCCTAATGTGCCACAAATACACATTTTTGTCTGGAAAACGGAGGGTGGGAGTGTAACCCTTTCCTCACCCATATTTTTAGATAACATTTTGCAGAAATACGTTTCCAAAAAGTATGGATTACATTAGATTGAAAATTCCAACAAGTTTGAAAAGAATAAGTGAATCAATTTATTTCTATTATTATGTTTTTTAAAAGAAACTTTCAACATTTTATAACATACAAATAAATTATACATCCAATTTTTCTCCAGTCTCTTTCCTTCAATATATGTATATAACATATATAAACATTTTCTATATTTAAGAGATGAGGAATTATTTACATTATTTACATTTTACGGATATTTGTCCTCATCTTGTTTGTTGTTAACACAACGTTTCGGCTGATATACCCTCCAGCCTTCGTCAGGTGTCTTGGGGAAATTTCGAACCTGGGTTCTCATTCCTAACGATGTTACTATTATTATATTATTATTATTAATAGTAACATCGTTAGGAATGAGAACCCAGGTTCGAAATTTCCCCAAGACACCTGACGAAGGCTGGAGGGTATATCAGCCGAAACGTGTTAACAACAAACAAGATGAGGACAAATATCTGTCAAATGTAAATAATGTAAATAATATGAGACCTTTGGAAATGGGCTGTGCGTGAGAAGACCCGGCAAGCCAAGTAAGATCGTTGCCAGTGCCCCTGGACTGGTTCTTGTGCGGGTGGCACATGAGATGCACCATTTTGAGCGTGGCCGTTGCCAGTACCGCCGGACTGGCTCCTGTAGGATTTTCGAGCGAGATCGTTGCCAGTGCCCCTGGACTGGCTTGTGCGGGTGGCACATAAAAGACACCATTTCGAGCGTGGCCGTTTTCGTGCGGGTGACACGTAAAAGCACCCACTACACTCTCTGAGTGGTTGGCGTTAGGAAGGGCATCCAGCTGTAGAAACTCTGCCAAATCAGACTGGAGCCTGGTGTTGCCATCCGGTTTCACCAGTCCTCAGTCAAATCGTCCAACCCATGCTAGCATGGAAAGCGGATGTTAAACGATGATGATGATGATGATGATATATATATATATATGAACTCATGGAGGCAGTGATATGATTCCAAGTGAGATTGTGGTTGTGGTTGATGCCTGTATCATGTAACTGGCCTGTTGAAAGCACCATTCAATCATTAGGTAATATGCTGTACTCGTGAAGACCTGTTGAGCAAAATGAAATCGCAGTTTTAGCCGATGCCAATCCTGTCTGATGGACACCCATGCCAGTGGCAGACAACCAAGGCCTTTGGCAATAATAGCGTGCTTGTGTAGATATGTGAAGCCAGGCAAGACAGTAGACATGACCGATTCCAGTGTCAAGTCATTGGCACCTCTGCCAGTGGAATGTAAAAAACACCCATTACATTCTCAGAGTCATCGGCGTTAGGAAGGGCACCCAGCCATTGAAACCATGCCAAATTCAGATTGGAAGCTGGTGCAGTCCCAACAGCTTACCAGTTTTCAATCAAACCGTCCAACCCATGCCAACATGGAAAGCAGACATTAAGTAATGATAATGGTGAGGTAATATAAGGAAATATATATATATACATAACATGTAATATATTTACTTATACACACACGACAACTAGTATGTGGTCTGTAAAGACTATGCTTGGAAGAGTAACCACATCATCCCACACCATTTCAATGTCCTGTAATCTTTTGAACCTTTTTCTACACTTTCACTTCAACAGGTTCAATATTCAACACATCTTGTCCTTTGTTTCAATTCCAAAATGAGGTGAAAAATGCTTATAGTTCTTATGAATTGTCACATTGATAGTCACACATCTATATGAAGAGATACACATTTAATACCAGAAGTACCAAACGGTCTTTCATCACCACTTTTGCTTATTACTTTTTAATTTCTACAACTGTATTGAATGTACAATTATAGCATCATTTCATATATATGTGTCTATAGATATATATGTTTTTTTTACATGTAAATAAATGCTAAAAGAATATATTTTCAAATCCTTTATTCACTGCATTTGCTGATATTTAAAATAGATTGCACTGAATAAAGGTTTTCAAGGTGACCATAAATGACCTCTATGGTTTTTGTAGGAAGTAAGTAATGTTGGTACTTGTAGGGTTAACCCTTTAGAATTTAAAGTGGCCATATCCAGCCCAAATATTCTATTTTTACACCTACCCTACAATGTCATTCTGAAAATACACAATCGCATCACCAAAATTTGAAAGCTGTGAGTTAATGGATGACAAACAGAAAATAATGTGAATAAATAAACATCACATTTGAGAGACTAATCTTCATGGTAAAGGGCTCAGTCACCACTTACAGAGAAGGGTTTACTACAAATATCAGTGGGATTGCTTCTTCCCCTTATGAACACATTTGTGAGAAGATAATTTGCTATGTTGAGAGAATGACCTACCACAGATATCACGAGGATATGGCTTCTCTCCAGTATGGATAGGTTTGTGTTTAGACAAGCAACTACTTGTGGAGAAACATTTACCACAGACATCTCAGCGATATGGCTTCTTTCCTGTATGGAAATGTGTGTGAGAAGCTAAGCTGCTATTTCGGGAGAATGATTTATCACAGATATCACAGTGATATGGCTTCTCTCCTGTATGAATACGCTTATGTATAGTCAAGTTACTGGCTGAAGAGAATGATTTACAACAGACACCACAATATGGCTTCTCTCTTGTATGGAAATGTTTGTGAGAAGCTAAGTTGCTACTCTGAGAAAATGATTTACCACAGATATCACAGTGATATGGCTTCTCGCCTGTATGGAAATGTTTGTGAGAAGCTAAGTTGCCGCTTTTAGAGAATGCTTTACCACAAATATCACAGTGATATGGCTTCTCGCCTGTATGGGAACGTTTGTGAGAAGCTAAGTTGCCATTTTGAGAGAATGATTTCATACAGACATTACATTGATATGGCCTCTCTCCAGTATGGAAACGTTTGTGAGCAGCTAAGCTGTCACTTCGGGGGAATGATTTTCCACAGATATCACAAGAAAATGGTGCCTCTCCTGTATGAATACGTTTGTGTGTAGTTAGTTTACCATTTTCAGAGAATGATTTACCACAGATGTCACAGTGAAATGGCTTCTCCCCTGTATGAATACGCTTGTGACTAGTTAAATTACCATTTTGAGTAAAGGATTTGCCACAGATATTGCAGTGATATGGCTTCTCTCCCATATGAATACGTTTGTGAGAAGTTAAAACACTACTCCAAGAGAATGATTTTCTACAAATGTCACATTGATATGGCTTCTCTCCTGTATGAATACGTTTGTGTCTAGTCAAGTTATCTTTTTGAAGGAATGATTTACCACACATATCACAGTTAAATGGCTTCTCCCCTGTATGAATCCGCTTGTGTGTAGCAAAGCCACTGGCTGAAGAGAATGATTTACCACAGACACTACAATGATATGACTTCTCTCCTGTATGGCTATGTCTGTGACTGATTAATTGGCTACTTTTAGAGAATGATTTACCACAGATATCACAGTGATATGGCTTCTCTCCTGTATGGAAATATTTGTGAGAAGCAAAGTTGCCACTTTGAGAGAAGGATTTACCACAAATATCACAGTGATATGGCTTCTCTCCTGTATGGGAACGTTTGTGAGAAGCTAAGCTGTCACTTCGGGGGAATGATTTACCACAGATGCCACAAGAATATGGTGTCTCTCCTGTATGAATACGTTTGTGTTTAGTTAGGTTACCATTTTCAGAGAATGATTTACCACAGACGTCGCAGTGATATGGCTTCTCTCCTGTATGGAAACGTATGTGAGAAGTTAAGCTGCCACTTTGAGAGAATGATTTCATACAGACATTACATTGATATGGCTTTTCTCCTGTATGAGCACGTATGTGAGATTTTAAATCACTTCGGTTAGAGAATGATTTACCACATACATCACAGTGAAATGGTTTCTCTCCTGTATGGGAACGCTTGTGAATAGCTAAGTTGTCAATTCTGGAGTATGATTTACCACAGATATCACAAGAATATGGTTTCTCTCCTGTATGAATACGTTTGTGTTTAGTTACGGTACTATTTACAGTGAAAGATTTGTTACAGATGTTGCAGTGATATGGCTTCTCTCCTGTATGAACACGTACGTGAGATTTTAAAGTACTTCGGTTAGAGAATGATTTGCCACAGATGTCACAGTGAAATGGCTTCTCTCCTGTATGAATACGTTTGTGCTTATTTAGGTAGCCCTTTTGAGAGAATGACTTTTTACAGACATCGCAGTCATGTGATATGGTTCTACTTCCTTTTTCTGCATCTTCAGGAAAAATTAGTTCCTTTAAATTTTTACTCTTTTCCATTATGTTTCTTTGAAATTCACAATATGTATATATATATATATATATATATTTCTTCTATTTGCTACTATATTCTTTTGTTTACATTACTGCTGTTGTTCTGTCCAGTGTCACTTTTGTCTCAAAACTCTTTAGTAAATTTATCCAAGTTTAATTTGCAAACAGACTCATCTTGTAGACACTCCAGCCGGTGATGTCCAGAAAGTTTGCTAATAACACATTTCAGAGTAAATATATCAGAGGAATTCTACCATAGATTTACAGAAACAATCTTATATATCTGCTCTGTACAATATTTTCAATTTGGTCTTTAAAAGATGATAAATAATGAGAATGTATCTTCAGTTATTCCAATGTCATCTGATATTCTGAAATAATGAAGAAACAACAGTGTAAGATATAGAGGCTACTTAGAAAATACAGGTTCAACATTTCCTTAGAGATAAACTCTAGAAATAAATATTTACGTAAACAACAGAACTAAACCTGGAACCATATAGACACAGAGTGATGTAATCGATACAAATTTAATTTATTAATTAATCAACATATTAACAACAATTGTTTCTTTTCTCAAATAAGATTCAAACCAGGGCAGTTGACTCGTTTTGCTCTTTATGGAGTTGGCGCCTTCCTTATTCTCTTCTGTTCCAGCATGAATCACATATGATGAACCCCTTTACCATTAATGTCAAGTAGCTTATTCTCCAGCCAACTACTGACCATCTAATTTCCACTAGCTATGAAACAGTCACGTTTGTACACCTTTAACTATTTCATATGAACTTTATTTATTTTGTGTGAATACCCGTCAGAGTGTAAGTATCTTGAGAGAAAAGCTGAACATTAGAAGCATCAGTTGTGGTGTGCAAGAGAGACGATTGCGCTGGTATGGACATGTGGTGAGAATGGATGAGGATAGCTGCGTGAAAAAGTGCCACACCCTAACAGTTGAGGGAACCCGTGGAAGAGGTAGGCCCAGGAAGACCTGGGCTGAGGTGGTGAGGCAAGACCTTCGTACATTGGGCCTCACCGAGGCGATGACTACTGACCGAGACCTTTGGAAATGTGCTGTGCGTGAGAAGACCCGGCAAGCCAAGTAAGATCGTTGCCAGTGCCCCTGGACTGGCTCTTGTGCGGGTGGCACATGAGATGCACCATTTTGAGCGTGGCCGTTGCCAGTACCGCCTGACTGGCTCCCGTAGGATTTTCGAGTGAGATCGTTGCCAGTGCCCCTGGACTGGCTTGTGCGGGTGGCACATAAAAGACACCATTTCGAGCGTGGCCGTTTTCGTGCGGGTGACACGTAAAAGCACCCACTACACTCTCTGAGTGGTTGGCGTTAGGAAGGGCATCCAGCTGTAGAAACTCTGCCAAATTAGATTGGAGCCTGGTGTTGCCATCCGGTTTCACCATTCCTCAGTCAAATCGTCCAACCCATGCTAGCATGGAAAGCGGACGTTAAACGATGATGATGATGATGATGACAGTTGTATAAAACCTTGTTATCTAAACTTGGACTGAATGTCATTTGTTGCACCAACGCACATGCAGCTTAACACAACACAGACAAGAAAACTGGATGCATGTTCGACTCCTCACTAAAACGGTGACTCCAAAAGAAAGAATAAAATGCTTCTTATGTGTTGAGTCAACATTTTTCCTGTCTCTTCTTACCCTACATCTTTTTGGTCAGTTTTCCTAACAATTTCAGTGGAGCTATTTCTTTTCCTTTTGAATGCTGCTGTCTCCTTCATCTTCCCATAGGGGTCATATTTTTTATTACCCACGAGGGGCTAAACATAGACGGGGACAAACACCATCGGGGAACTAAAATTATAGAATGGAGGTCATGTGACAGTGCCGCCACATATAGCAGCCATGTGCAGTAAAGTTCTTCCTCACTGCTACAGCTGTCATGTTTAGTACTCTACATACAATCTTGCTTTCCTCCTCTTCACCTGTCTTCGCTTCCTCATTCTCCTGGGTGATCTATCGTTTTTCACACTGATATTTTTCTATCAGTCTACATTCCTCAACATCACTCTTTTCCTCTCTGCTCCTTTGTACTTCACGCAAGTAAAGGTATACTTTGCCATGAATATCTAATCAGCTCAACAGCAACTTAACATTTTGCTCAGTGCATTTGCTTCTGCCTTGGTTACCCAGTTGAAGGATTTGATAACAGATATGCCACAGGATGCAACTTGGCACCTGTGCCCAGCGTCGCCTTCCTGGTACTTGTGCCGGTGGCACGTGTAAAGACATTCAAGCGAGATCGTGACAGTTCCGCTGGACTGGCTCCTGTGCGGGTGGCACGTAAAATACACCATTTTGAGCGTGGCCATTGCCAGTACCGCCTGACTGGCCTTCGTGCTGGTGGCGCGTAAAAGCACCCACTACACTCTCGGAGTGGTTGGCATTAGGAAGGGCATACAGCTGTAGAAACTCTGCCAAATCAGATTGGAGCCTGGTGTAGCCATCTGGTTCACCAGTCCTCAGTCAAATCGTCCAACCCATGCTAGCATGGAAAGCGGACGTTAAACGATGATGATGATGATGATGATGTTCATCGCAGGGCATCTTTTTGGCCGAGCGCCACTTCCAGACTCTTGTATACAACGGGCATTTGGGCGTCAGAAAGCCCATGGAATTTCTTTGTCACACTCGCGACCTCATAGATATGTTTCCTGAAGACAGCTCTCTTCTAAAACAGCTATTCTACTCATGCCTTCAACTGGTTGGAGTGCAAACCAACCAACAACTCTCCTCAGAAACTGGGCTGTGCCTTGTTGCCTGTTTGATTCAGGTTTTAGGGTTTGGGAATTCCGTCCCCAACCGTAACCCTAAAACCCTAACCCTGACCCTCAAACCGTAACCCTAACACCCTATTGAAGATCGTGCGGGGTGTTAATCTGAACAATTACCGAAATTTGAACCCCTTTATTAAAGTTTATAACGTTAATTATTAAACATATTGTTTGTTTCTCATAAAATGGTGTATATTTAAGCAATAATAAATCTCTGAGCGAATCGGACACAGACAGCGTGTCGTTAGCCAGCTGGAAGAGACGTCTTCCTTGGGTTATAAACAACAGTGGCATCGTCCCCTATGGGACCGCCACATTTAGGTGGCAAATGTATTTGGTGTATATTTAATTTACATTTAATTATTATTTACGATTATTTAAGGCAGGTAAAACGCAAATTCTTTTCACGTTAATGTTTTTGTCTACATTTAATTTCGTTATGCATATGTTCGTGAATTCGCAACAAGCTCTTTAAAGTAAACAAAATCAAAATTTTAAATTAGGCGGGAGGGAGGGAATGGCCAAAATTTTTTTTTTTTTTTTTGCATATTCATAATCTCCGACATCTAAATCGTAGGAATTCGAAATTTATTTTTTAAATGCATTTATTCAAGGTGTGATTCCTCCTATACGATCAAGAAACAAACATTCGATGAATAATAATAAAGCATTTGTTTCTCAACAATTCTATGGTTGGAGTGTATTTAAGAATATTTTTCTAACTAAAACAACAAACTAACGTGGAAATGATGGATCGTGTGGAAGGTAGCCGCCATAGCTAGAAATAGCAGCCAAATGTCGAACAAATCTGAGGACATTTGAGACACAAAGTATTAAAAGATTAAATGTTTTCATTGTTTAATACTTACGGAAATGTTTTTTATAAAGGATAGTATTGTTACTATAAGTGCATCAGGTGGTAGAGAAATGTATCATAATTGTGTTTGGAAATTGATTAAGAGAAATTCTGGGACCGAGCACGTTTGTCAAGAAGTAATGCATGTAAGCGGAATTAAAGTTAGTGCGCATGCGTATGAAATATTGGTTTCAAATTTTGTCACAAGGCCAGCAATTCCGGGGGAGGGGCCTAAGTCGATTACCTGGACCTCAGTAGTCGACTTCCAGAAAAAAGCGATATTTTGTAATGAAGTCTTCAATAAATATGCTTCAGATGGTGTAGATTACGACTGAATTGAAATTTGTTGTGATAAAAAATCGTTTTACCGAAGTCGGGAGGGACAAGTCAGTTTTGTTTTCTTATAATTTTCTGAAGAAAAAAAAAAAAACCCGGATTTTTTTTTTTTTTTTTCGCGTGGAATCAAGTACCCTGACCTCCTAATGTGCCGCAAACCCCCTTTATTTTTGTCCGAAAAAGGGTGGGGGTGGGGGAACCAGACCATCCCCGGAATTATTAGAAAAATCTTTTTTCCGTTGAATAAATCAAGTTGACCGCCTAATATGCCACAAACACATCTTTATGTCCGGAAAACAGGTGGGATGGGGTGGATACCTCGGAAATTTCACCCTTCCTTCCTGGAATCATTGGAAAACGCTACTTTTTTTTCGTTAAATGAATTACGGTGGCCACAAGACACTTTTTTTTCTCCTCCGGAAAACGGGGATTAGGGTTAGGGTTACATATATACACATATGTAATATATTTATTTATACACATATACACACACAAAGGGTGGCACATAAAATACACCAGTTTGAGCGTGGCCATTGCCAGTACCACCTGACTGGCCTTCGTAGGATTTTCGAGCGAGATCGTTGCCAGTGACCCTGGACTGGCTCTTGTGCGGGTGGCACGTAAAATACACCATTTTGAGCGTGGCCGTTGCCAGTACCGCCTGACTGGCCTTCGTGCGGGTGACACGTAAAAGCACCCACTACACTCTCTGAGTGGTTGGCGTTAGGAAGGGCATCCAGCTGTAGAAACTCTGCCAAATCAGATTGGAGCCTGGTGCAGCCATCCGGTTTCACCAGTCCTCAGTCAAACCGTCCAACCCATGCTAGCATGGAAGGCAGATGTTAAACAATGATGATGAAAGGCAAGGATGTGGTCTATAATGATAATGCCTGGAGAAGTAACTTCATCATCCCACAACACTTCTATGTCCTGTAATCTTTTGAACCTTTTTCCATACTTCCACTTCAACAGGTTCAATATCAAACACATCCTGTCTCTTAGATCCTTCCTTTTGTTTCAATTTCACACCCTATTTCTATTTACCCAAGGAATTGCACACCTCACGAACCCCATAGTCCTTGTTTACGTCAACTTTCACAGGAACAAAAAACAACCAGAAACTAATCCAGCTCAGCATATATTAACCTCATCCAGTTACTCTTAATTTTGCTTCGTCTAAGAACAGCCATTGTTTCATGCAGGCTTGTGTTGGTGTGGGTATCTTTCATCTTGTACTTGTTCCAGTCACTCGACTGCAGCCATGCTGGGGTGGCACCACCTAGAGAAACATTTACTCAAATGAATCTACCCCAGTACTCATTTCATCTGTTCCTTTGCTGAACTACTAGGTTACAATGACATAAACATCAGTTGTCAAGTGATGGAGTGGGGGTGGGGGGTGAGAGAGATACACAGGCCTAAAAATATACAAACACACACATATGATGGGCTTCATTCAGTTTCCATCTTCCACATCCACTCATAACGCTTTGGGCAGCCCAATGCTATAGTATAAAACACATGATCAAGGTACCACACTGTGGGACTGAAACCAGAACCATATAGTTGGGAAGCAAGCTTCTGTCTACACAGCCATGCATATTGGTTTTAATAGTTTCATAAAAAAATTCATGCGAAACAAATTCAAAGTCTTGAAGAAATTGTCTTTATTCCAAAAGTATCCCGCAAGTAAGTTAGCTTTGATGTGGTAACATAAACTATAGAGTTGAGAAGTTGTTATCACACACAGTTTTATCTCCTCTCTTGTGTGAATAAATTTACAGTTAGAGAGAGAAAGTCCCTTTTTTTTTATTTCTTTATTGTCTACAGGGGGCTAAACATAAAGGGGACAAATAAGGACAAAAGAATTAAGTCAATTACATCGACCCCAGTGCATACCTGGTACTTATTTAATCGACCCCAAACGGATGAAAAGCTAAGTCGGCCTCGGTGGAAATTGAACTCAGAATATATGACTGTATGACTGTATGACGCATGCGTACGAACAACCATGCTACATGGCAGTGAAACATGGGCTGTAACTGCTGAGGACATACGTAAGCTCGCAAGGAATGAAGCCAGTATGCTCCGTTGGATGTGTAATGTCAATGTGAATACCCGTCAGAGTGTAAGTATCTTGAGAGAAAAGCTGAACATTAGAAGCATCAGTTGTGGCGTGCAAGAGAGACGATTGCGCTGGTATGGACATGTGGTGAGAATGGAGGAGGATAGCTGCGTGAAAAAGTGCCACACCCTAACAGTTGAGGGAACCCGTGGAAGAGGTAGGCCCAGGAAGACCTGGGCTGAGGTGGTGAGGCAAGACCTTCGTACATTGGGCCTCACCGAGGCGATGACTACGGACCGAGACCTTTGGAAATGGGCTGTGCGTGAGAAGACCCGGCAAGCCAAGTAAGATCGTTGCCAGTGCCCCTGGACTGGTTCTTGTGCGGGTGGCACATGAGATGCACCATTTTGAGCGTGGCCGTTGCCAGTACCGCCTGACTGGCTCCTGTAGGATTTTCGAGCGAGATCGTTGCCAGTGCCCCTGGACTGGCTTGTGCGGGTGGCACATAAAAGACACCATTTCGAGCGTGGCCGTTTTCGTGCGGGTGACACGTAAAAGCACCCACTACACTCTCTGAGTGGTTGGCGTTAGGAAGGGCATCCAGCTGTAGAAACTCTGCCAAATCAGACTGGAGCCTGGTGTTGCCATCCGGTTTCACCAGTCCTCAGTCAAATCGTCCAACCCATGCTAGCATGGAAAGCGGACGTTAAACGATGATGATGATGATGATGATGAATATAACGGCAGACAAAATGCTGCTGAGAATTTAGCCTTATGTGCTAACGTTTCCGCCAGCTCACAGCCCTATTATTTTTTGGGCAGAGAAGGAACTTTGACAATTACAGTAATTCTCTGATAAGTTGCTTGGTTACTGCCATGGAGAAAGCCCACAACACTATCACCATTTTAGGAGGAGCTCAAAATGCTTCTTGTTCTTATGAATTGTCACATTGATTGATAGTCATACATCTATATGAATGGATACACATTTAGTAAACACTAACAGTACCAAGTGGTCACAAATCACCACTTTTGCTTATTACTTTTTAATTTCTATAGCTGTATTGAATGTTCAATCATGAGCATCATTTCAAATATGTCAACATATATTTATGTTTTGCATGTAAATGAATACTAAAAATGTATTTTCAAAGCCTTTATTAACCGCATTTGCTTATATTCAAATAAATTGGACTGAATAAAGATTTTCAATGCTATGGTCCTTGCAGGGTTAACCCTTTAGCATTTAAAGTGGCCATATCAGGCCCCTAATATTCTACCAATTTTATGTTCAAACTATCCAGAATTGACCTCTTACACCTACCTTACAATATTATTCTGAAGATAAACAATCACATCATCAAAATTTGAAAGCTGTGAGATAATGCATGACAAATTGAAAAATAATGTCAATAAACATGACATTCGACAGAATAATCTGTCGGGCAAAGTGTTCAGTGACCACTTATCGAAATCAATTTACCACAACTATCAATGGGTTTGCTTCTTCTCTATATGAACACGTTTGTGAGAAGTTAAGTTGCCATGTTGAGTGAATGACCTACCACAGATATCACAGTGAAATGGCTTCTCTCCTGTGTGAATACGTTTGTGCATAGACAAGCAACTACTTCTGGAGAACAATTTTCCACAAGTATCACAGCGATATGGCTTCTCTCCTGTATGGAAACGTTTGTGAGAAGCTAAGTGGCCACTTTGAGAGAATGATTTACCACAAATATCACAGCGATAAGGCTTTTCTCCTGTATGAATACGTTTATGGTTAGTCAAGTTATAATTCTGAGAGAATGATTTACCACAAACGTCACAGGGAAATCGCTTTTCTCCTGTATGAACAAGTATGTGAGAATTTAAAGCACTTTGTGAAGAAAATGATATACTACAGACATTACAGTGATAGGGTTTCTCTCCAGTATGATGACGTTTGTGTGTAGTCAAGTAACTACTTGTGGAGAACAATTTACCACAGATATCACAGCGATATGGCTTCTCTCCTGTATGGGAACGTTTGTGAGTAGCTAAGCCACTACTTTGAGAGAAGGATTTACCACAGATATCACAGTGATAAGGCTTCTCTCCTGTATGAATACGTTTGTGGTTAGTCAAGTTATAGTTTTGAGAAAATGATTTCCCACAAATGTCACAGTGAAATCGCTTTTCCCCAGTATGAACAAGTATGTGAGAATTTAAAGCACTTTGGTAAGAGAATGATGTACCACAGACATTACAGTGATAAGGCTTGTCTCCTGTATGAATACGTTTGTGTGTAGACAAGTTATTTTGTTGAAAGAATGATTTGCCACAAATGTTACAGTGAAATGACTTCACTCCAGTATGGATATGTTTGTGCATATTCAAGCAACTACTTCTTGAGAACAATTTACCACAGATATCACAGCGATATGGCTTCTCTCCTGTATGGAAACGTTTGTGAGAAACTAAGTGGCCACTTTGAGAAAATGACTTACCACAGATATCACAGCAATAAGGCTTCTCTCCTGTATGAATACGTTTGTGGTTAGTCAAGTTATAATTCTGTGAGAATGATTTACCACAAACGTCACAGTGAAATAGCTTCTCCCCTGTATGAACACCTATGTGAGAATTTAAAGTACTTTGGCAAGAGAATGATGTACTACAGACATTACAGTGATAGGGCTTCTCTCCAGTATGAATACGTTTGTGTATAGTCAAGTTATTTTTTTGAAAAAATGATTTACTACAGACATTACAGTGAAATGGCTTCTCCCCTGTATGAATACGTTGGTGTGTAGTCAAGTTATTTTGTTGAAAGAATGATTTACCACAAGTGTCACAATGAAATGGCTTCTCTCCTGTATGGATACCTTTGTGTGTAGTCAAGTGGATTTTTTGAAAGAATGATTTACCACAGATGTCACAGTGATAACGCTTCTCTCCTGTATGGATACGCTTGTGTGTAGCAAAGATACTAGCTGAAGAGAATGACTTACCACAGACACCACAATGATATGGCTTCTCTCTTGTATGGATATGTCTGTGAGTAATTAAGTTACTACTTACAGAAAATGATTTATTACAGATATCACAGTGATATGGCTTCTCTCCTGTATGGAAACGTTTGTGAGAAGTTAAAGCACCATTCTGAGTGAATGATTTACTACAGATGTTACACTGATATGGCTTCTCTCCTGTATGAATACGAATGTGAGATTTTAAATCACTTCGGTTTGAGAATGATTTTCCGCATATGACACAGTGAAATGGCTTCTCCCCTGTATGAATACGTTTGTGCATATTCAAGCTGCTCTTATAAGAGAATGACTTTTTACAGACATCACAGTCATGTGATATCCTCCTCCCCTTTTCTTTATCTTCAGGAAAAATTAGTTCCTTTAGTTTTTCACTTTCTTCCATTTTGTTTCTTTGAAAATCACATATTTTTTGTTTTTCTATTTGCTTCTATGTCTTTTGCTTATAAATATTTTAACAGCTGTATCTCTGTCCAGTGTCACCTTTGTCCCAAAACTCTTTAGTAAATTTATCCACGTTTAATTTGCAACCAGACTCATTTTGTAGACACTCCAACCTGTGATGTCCTGAAAGTTTGCTAATAACACATTTCAGAGTAAATATATCAGAGGAATTCTACCATAGATTCATAGAAACAATCTTTTATATCTGTTCTGTACAATATTTTCATTTTGGTCTTTAAAAGATGATAAATAATGAGAATGTATCTTCAGTTATTCCAATGTCATCTGATATTCTGAAATAATAAAGAAAAGACAGTGTAAGATATAGAGGCTACTTAGAAAATACAGATTCAACATTTCCATAGAGATAAACTCTAGAAATAAATATTTACTTGAACAAAAGAACATTTTGATTTATTAAAATTTACATCAGAAAATCTTGTGTGAAGCTTACACATTTCGAAACTCGCCTACTTATTTTGTCCCTTTTCCCTACATCAAGATACAAACATCCGATAAATTATAATAAAGCATTGGTTTCTCAACATTTCTGTGGTTGGAGTGTATTTGAGAATATTTCTCGGTAGAGATGGACTATATGTAATCTGAACCTTTCCCCCCGCCCCTTATTTATTATTTTTTTTACGGAATCCCACGTTTTAGGCTATGGAGATTCCGATTCTGAAAAAAAAATTTTTGAAAAATTTCAATCCCCCCCCCATCAAGCAGGCTATTTACATGCTAGAAATAACAGCCAAATCTCACAAAACTAGTGTTAGGGTTAGGGTCAGGGTTAGGGTCAGGTTTACCCTGTGGATCTATATAAAAACCGGGGGGGGGGGGGGGATCGTTCCAACTAAAACACACAACAAACTAATGTGGAAACGATGGAGAGAGTAGAAGGTTGCTTCCATAGCTAGAAATAGCAGCCAAATGTCGCACACATCAAAGAACATCTGAGACACGAAGTATTAAAAGATTAAATGCTTATATTGTTGAATACTTACGGAAGTGTTCTTATAAAGGATAGTGTTATTGTTATAAGTGCGTCGGGTGGTAGAGAAATCTATTATAAATTCATTTAGGAGTTAAGAGGAATTCTGAGCATCAGAGAGACTTTTAGTGATGCGATGAATGGAGGCGGAAGTACGTTTAGTGCGCATGAGAAATAAGTTTTAGAGTTAACTTCCGCACGATTTTCACAAAACCCTTTTTGGGGTCCGAAAAATGGGGTGGGTGGGGTGGGGTGGAAGCCTCGGAAATTTCAATCCCCCCCCCATTATCTTTTCCCCAGTATGATTTTTCACTAAGGAAAAAAAAAATCCGAGTTTCTTTTTATTATTTTTCTTGGTGAAAATTGTTCGGGGTTACTCAAAACATTTACCAGATTCACTTTGCCTTTCATCTTTTTGGGAGTTCAATAAAATATATACCAATTGGCTACTGAGGTCCATGTAATTGACTTAAGCACCATCCCATGCCCCGAAATTGCTGGCCTTCGGCCAAAATGTGAAATCATCATTTCATACGCATGCGCACTAAATGTACTTCGGCCTCAATTCCTTATATCTTGACAAACGTGTTTGATGCTAGAATATCTCTTAATCGACTCCCAAACACATTTATAATACATTTCTCTACAACCTGACGCACTTATAACAACATTCTAAACACATTTCCGTAAGTATTAAACAATGAAAACATTTAATCTTTCAATACTTCGTGTCTCAGATGTCCTTTGTTTTGTTTGACATTTGGCTGCTATTTCTAGCTATGGAAGCAACCTCCTACACTCTCCATCGTTTCCACGTTTGTTTGTTGTGTGCTTTCGTTGGAGAAATATCCTCAAATAGACTCCAACCACAGAAATGTTGAGAAACCAATGATTTATTATAATGTATCGAATACTGAGTATTGCTACTTTATATTTAGGAGTGAAAATTGGTTATCAGCGTTGCTGAGGTTGCAATCCCCAAATACAGGTGACGGAGTCTGCTGTGAAAAAAAAAAAATGGTGGAATAATGTTTTAAACATGCGTTGGCTTTTTGATTATTTGTGGAACTTTCAGAAAATGTTTGCGAATTTGTGTTCTATTCATTGCAATTCATACGATTATGCCAAAACCGAACAAAACAGATTAACATATATTTTTGATGCGTGATTTAAGGGCTATTAAGCTGTTATTTTATTTGTGCAGTCCTCCAAGAAACCTAGGAAGGACTAGATCTTTGTCTTGACCCAAGAGACTCTTTAGCCAAGTGATACCACTTCCTTGTTCATTGAATGAAGATTGCTACTTAAGATATGAAGAGACTGAGCAAGAATAACTGCATCATCTAGGTTTGTAATCTTAGTTTTAGCTTTGACTGCACGATAATTCGATTGAGCCACCACTCAGCCAAGTCTCCAATTCATGTAGGCATTCAACAGAGTGGGAGCCAAGACACAAACCTTGACGAACACCAGGTCTAACTGGGAAAACGATGTTGGGTATATATATATATATATATATATTCCTCCATGGCAAGGTTTAATTTGTGTATACAAATTTAATTTGCGGTCCATGGGAAGAGCCGTTTTAGCGATGCGTCCTGCCCAGCTCTTCGAAACGCCGGTGTTAAAACGGGGGTAGCTGATGAAGAAGAATGTTTTCTATGTGGCTTGTGTGTTTTCTCGTCTACGTTTTGTTTGCAATGTCCTGTACCCAGATATGCACCTATACATACAGGTGGATGTCGGTATGCACATACCTGTACGTATATATGCATATACTCATTTACTATTTGTTTATATATATATATATATATATATATACATATATATATGTGTGTGTGTGTGTATGAATGTGTAGTTGGAGTTTAGAAATATGTTAGCTTTACACAAGATTTTCTGATATAAATTTTAATAAATTAAAAAGTTCTTTTGTTCAAGTAAATATTTATTTCTAGAGTTTATCTCTATGGAAATGTTGAATCTGTATTTTCTAAGTAGCCTCTATATGTTACACTGTTGTTTCTTTATTATTTCAGAATATCAGATGACATTGGCATAACAGAAGATACATTCTCATTATTTATCATCTTTTAAAGACCAAAATGAAGATATTGTACAGAGCAGATATAAAAGATTGTTTCTAGAAATCTATGGTAGAATTCCTCTGATATATTTACTCTGAAATGTGTTATTAGCAACCTTTCTAGACATCACTGGCTGGAGTGTCTACAAGATGAGTCTGTTTGCAGATTAAACGTGGATAAATTTACTAAAGAGTTTTGGAACAAAGGTAACACAATGGACAGAGATACAGCAGTCGAAATATTTGTAAACAAAAGACTATAGAACCAAAGACAAGGAAAAAAAATATATATATTGTAATTTTCAAAGAAGAATAATGGAAAAGAGTGAGAAAGCAAAGGATTTGACTTTTCCAAAAGGCACCGAGAAAGGGAAACAAAAATTATCACATGACTGTGATGTGTGTAAAAAGTCTTTCTCTCAAAAGAGTCACTTGAATATGCACAAATGTATTCATGCAGTGGAGAAGCCATTTCACTGTGACATTTGTGGTAAATCATTCTCTAAAAAATTTTACCTGACTACACACCAACGTATTCATACAGGGGAAAAGCCATTTCACTGTGACATCTGTGGTAAATCATTCCCTCAAAGTAATAACTTAACTACTCATAAACGTATTCATACAGGGGAAAAGCCATTTCACTGTGACATCTGTGGTAAATCATTCCCTCAAAGTAATACCTTGACTACACACAAACGTATTCATACAGGAGAGAAGCCTTATCACTGTGATGTCTGTGGTACATCATTCTCTCACCATAGTGCTTTAAATTCTCACAAACGTGTTCATACAGGGGAAAAGCCGTACCAATGTAACATCTGTAGTAAATCATTCTCTCAAAAAGGTAGCATGACTACACACAAACGTATTCATGCACGGGAGAAGACTTATGACTGTGACGTCTGTTTTACATCATTCTATGACCGAAGTGCTTTTAATTCGCACATGCATCTCCATGAAGGGAAGAAACCATTTCACTGTGACATTTGTGGTAAATCACTCTCTCGTAAAGATAGCTTGACTAGACACAAATGTATTCATACTGGAGAGAAGCCTTATCACTGTGGTGTCTGTGGTACATTATTCTTTAAAAAAATTAACTTGACTAAACACAACCGTATTCATACAGGGGAGAACCCATTTCACTGTGACATCTGTGGTAAATCATTCTCTAAAAAAATTTACTTGACTAAACACAACCGTATTCATACAGGGGAGAAACCATTTCGCTGTGAAGTTTGTGGTAAATCATTCTCTCAAAGTTATAACTTGACTACACACAAACGTATTCATACAGGAGAGAAGCCTTATCACTGTGATGTCTGTGGTACATCATTCTCTAACCAAAGTTCTTTAAATTCTCACGTACGTGTTCATACAGGGGAAAAGCCATTTCACTGTGACATCTGTGGTAAATCATTCCCTCGGAGTAATAGCTTAACTACACACAAACGTATTCATACCGGAGAGAAGCCTTATCACTGTGATGTCTGTGGTACATCATTCTCTGACCAGAGTGCTTTAAATTCTCACATAACTATTCATACAGGAGAGAAACCATTTCACTGTGACATTTGTGGTAAATCATTCACTAGAAAAATTTACTTGACTAAACACAACCGTATTCATACAGGGGAGAAACCATTTCGCTGTGACATCTGTGGTAAATCATTCTCTGACAAAAGTGCTTTAAATTCTCATGTATTTGTTCATACTGGGGAGAAGCGATTTCAGTGTGACATTTGTGGTAAATCATTCTCTCGAAGTCATCACTTGACTACACACAAACGTCTTCATACAGGAGAGAAGCCATATCATTGTGGTATCTGTGGTACAAGATTCTCTGAAAAAAGTGCTTTAAATAACCACCAGTATTTTCATACAGGGGAGAAGCCATATCACTGTGATATCTGTGGTAAATCTTTCACTCAAAGTAGTACCCTAACTCAACACAAACGTATTCATACAGGAGAGAAACCATATTCCTGTAATATCTGTGGTAAATCATTCCCTCGCAACTCTGCTTTGACTGAACATAAACATATTCATACAGGAGAGAAGCCATAACTTTGGTAAACACAATCTTATTCATACAGGAGAGATGCCATATTCTTGTGATATCTGCGACAAATCATTCTCTCAAAGTAGTGACATAACTAGACACAGACGATTTCATACAGGAGAGAAGCCATATCGCTGTGATATCTGTGGTAAATTGTTCTCCACAAGTAGTTACTTGACTACACACAAACGTATTCATACTGGAGAAAAGCCCTATCACTGCCTACTTCTTACAAAGACCATAATAGTAATTTTTGATTGTCATTGAAAATCTTTAATACAATTTTATTTTAAATATAAGCAAATGCAGTGAATTCGAAAATACATTCTTGTAGCATTTATTTACATGCAAAATATATATCTTTATATACATAAATAAAATGATATTTATGATTGCACATTCAATAGTTGTAGAAATTAGTATGTAATAACCAAGTGCTGATAAATGACCACTCTAGTGTGAACTAAATGTGTATCTATTCTTATAGATATATGACTGTCAATGTGACACTTCATAAGAACAATAAGCATTTTGGCCCCCTCCGAAAATGGTTGTAATGTTGTGGTCTTCCTCCATAGCAATAACCAAGCTACTCATTAGGGAATTATTATAATTGTCAGAGTTCCTTCTAATCCAAAACAATAAAAAGTGACGCTGTAAATGTATTCACATGAGAGAGGAGATGGAACAGTGTGTGGTAACAACTTCTCAACTCTATAGTTTATGTTACCACATTGAAGCTAACTTACTTGCGGGATACTTTTGGAATAAAGACAATTTCTTCAAGACTTTGAATTTGTTTCGCATGAATTTTTTTATGAAACTATTAAAACCAATATGCATGGCTGTGTAGTCAGAAGCTTGCTTCCCAACTAAATGGTCCTGGGTTCAGTCCCACTGCATGGTTGCTTGGTCAACTGTCTTCTACTTCTATTATCATGTAAAATTTGATTTAATTTGGTTGAGCTGTCTGAGAATGCATTGGGAACAGGCAGGCAAAGAATTTTATAAATGTAGATTATATAATTGCCATTACTGCCTTGATAAATAAAATAACATATGCAAGTCACTTATTGTCATCATGTGATAAACAAACACAAATTCATGTATGGAATTCATCTTTCTATATAAGGGAGATTTATTACTTGATGCCGTGGAGGCGCCATGGCCCAGTGGTTAGGGCAGCGGATTCGCGGTTTCGATTCCCAGAACAGGCGTTGTGAGTGTTTATTGAGCAAAAACACCTAAAGCTCCACGAGTCTCCGGCAGGGGATGGTGGCGAACCCTGCTGTACTCTTTCACCACGACTTTCTCTCACTCTTACTTCCTGTTTCTGTTGTGCCTGTAATTCAAAGGGGTCAGCCTTGTCACACTCTGTGTCACGCTGAATATCCCCGAGAACTACGTTAAGGGTACACGTGTCTGTGGAGTGCTCAGCCACTTGCACGTTAATTTCATGAGCAGGCTGTTCCGTTGATCGGATCAACTGGAACCCTCAACGTCGTAAGCGACGGAGTGCCAACAATTACTTGATGCCATTACAGTACCTTCATTTATATACAATTCACACCAGGATCCATTTTGTTGTTTCGTGCCTTCTCTCGATGGAAATGTTACCTCAAGATATTTCAAGTACCTGGGCAATGATGTAGGGCAGCATCATCATACTGTATTGCGCCACGTTAGTTAATAGTGGAGGTGGCTGCTCTAAGAGCATAGCTGTGAGAATAAGCTTAGGCTGGGCAAGGTTCAAAGAGCTTCTACCTCTGCTAGCAACAAAGGGCCACTCTCTCAGTGTGATAGGCAGATTGTATGATGACTGTGTGTGAACAGCTATGCTGTATGGCAGTGAAATCTGGGTTGTGACAACTGATGACAGACGTTGGCTTGAAAGAAATGAAGCCAGTATCCTTTGCTGGATGTGCATTGTCAGTGCACATTCCACAAAGTGTAAACATCTTGAGAGAAAAGTTAGGCGTAAGAGGAATTAGATGTGGTGTGCAAGAGAGACAACTGTGCTGGTATGGTCATGTGATGCATTTGGAAAGAACAGCTTTATAAAGAAATGCCAGTATCTAAGGAAGCTGAGGTAGAGGTAGATTCAGGAAGACATGGGACGAGGTAGTGAAGCATGATCTTCGAACTTTAGACTTCAGAGAGGCAATGACTGCTTTTTGTTAAGCCCGATGCTTATCCTATCGGTCTCTTTTGCTGAACTACTAAGTAATGGGGACATAAACACACCAACACCGGTTGTCAAGCAATACTGAAAGACAAACACAAAGACATATATGGATATGTATATATAGAATGTCATGTTTTGTTTCAGATAACCGTGGCTGGTTCATCTTGATGTAGCTGTGTGTTGGTCATGCATGAACTGGTCTAGTCTGTGTGCCTGGAGTGACAGAAGATAAATGAATGACAAGAAGAACCAGGTAAATTCAATGCAACTGTTATTTATTACAACCCCTTATAAAAATACATGGCAAATGTCTTACATATTGTGAAGTAACTGGTTTGACAAATTTTAAGGAACTCTATCTGGAACAGTGGAAGTTGTATCATGGTTGAAATTCTGTAGCAAGTTCATGGCTTGGTTCTGTGTGTTGGGCAGCATCGGTCGTTCTGATCTGATCTCTTTCTCTCTGTGCAGGGATAAAAACTGTTGCTCAAATACTAAATGGTTAGTTAAGACCATTTGATCTTTGCAACGGATTTAGTCTAATGTTAATTGCATGATCAATGTTGACAACATTGAATCACGCCCATTATCACCATCATGATCATCACTTATAGAGAAAGATTTACCACAAATATCAGTGGGAACACTTCACCCTTGCTATGATCTCGTTTGTGTTTCCTGTGTGGATATGTCTGATTAGAACTCACAGAGAATGATTTCCCACAGATATCACAGTGATATGGCTTCTCTCCTGTATGGAAACGTTTGTGAGTAGCTAAGTTGTCATTTTGGGAGAATGATTTACCACAGACACCACAAGAATAGGGTGTCTCAATATGTTTACGATTAATTAGCTTACTATTAAAAGGGAAACATTTATTACAGATGTCACAGTAACATGGCTTCTCTCCTTCATAATAAGTTAAAGCACTGTTGAAAGAGAACAGATATTACAGGAATATGGTGTCTCTCCGGAATGAAGATGATTGTGAGAAGTTAAGCTCTACTTTGAGAAAATGATTTACTACAGATGATATGGCTTCTATCCTATATGAACATGGATGTGAGAATTTAAAGCGCTTCGGTCAGAGAATGATGTCCTACAGACATCACAGTGATAAGGTTTCTCTCCGGTATGAATACGTTTGTGTGTAGCCAAGTTACCTTTTCGAGAGAATGATTTACCACAGATATCACAGTGAAATAGCTTTTCCCCTGTATGAACACTTATGTGAGAATTTAAAGCACTTCGATCAGAGAATGATGTACCACAGACATCACAGCTGTAAGGCCTCTCTCCTGTATGAATACGTTTGTGTCTAGTCAAGTTATTACTCTGAGGGAATGATTTACCACAGATGTCACAGTGAAATGGCTTCTCCCCGGTATGTACACGCATGTGATAATTTAAAGCACTTGGGTCAGAGAATGACATACTACAGACATCACAGTGATGAGGCTTCTCTCCGGTATGAATACGTATGTGTGTAGTCAAACTCCCCTTCTGAGAGAATGATTTACCACAGATATCACAAGGATATGGCTTCTTCCCTGTATGGAAGCGCATGTGCGAATTAAAAGCACTTCGCAGAGAGAATGATGTACCACAGACATCACAGTGATAAGGTTTCTCTCCTGTATGAATACGTATATGTGTAGTCAAGCTACCTTTTTGACAGAAAGATTTACCACAGATGTCACAGTGAAATGGTTTCTCTCCTGTATGAATACGCTTGTGAGAATTTAAAGCACTTCGGCCAAGGAATGATGCAAAACATACACCACAATCATAAGGTTTCTCTCCGGTATGAATAAGTTTGTGTGCTGTCAAGCTACCTTTTCGAGAGAATGATTTACCACAGATGTCACAGTGAAATAGCTTCTCCCCTGTATGAACAAGTATATGAGAATTTAAAGCACTTTGGTCAGAGAATGATGTACCACAGACATCACAGCGATATGGCTTCTCTCCTGTATGAATACGTTTGTGTCTTGTCAAGTTATTACTTTGAGGGAATGATTTACCACAAACTTCACAGTGAAATGGCTTCTCTCCTGTATGAATACGTTGGTGTGTTGTCAGGTTAATTTTTTTAGAGAATGATTTACCACAGATATCACAGTGAAATGGCTTCTCCCCTGTATGAATACGTTTGTGCTTATTCAAGTGGCCCTTTTCAGAGAAGGGCTTTATACAGACATCACAGTCATGCGACAATTTTTGTTCCCCTTGTTCTGTATCTTCTGGAAAAGTCAGATCTTTCAATTTCTCACTCTTTTCCATTCTTCAAAATTCATAATATATAGACATTTTTCTTCTTGCTTCTATTTATCTTCTGTTATGCCAATGTCATCTGATATTCTGAAATAATAAAGAAACAACAGTGTAACATATAGAGGCTACTTAAAAAAATACAGATTTAACATTTCCATGGAGATAAACTCTAGAAATAAATATTTACTAGAACTTTTTAATTTATTAAAATTTACATGAGAAAATCTTGTGTGAAGATAAAATATTTGTAAACTCCAGTTACACATTCACACACAAATAGTCTTGTACTTGTTTCAGCTGTTTTGACTGTGGCCATGCTAGAGCATCATCTTAGAGGGTTTTAGTCAATCAAATCTACCTAGGACTTATTTTTTGAGCCTAGTACATATTGTATTGACCTCTTTCGTGAAACTGCTAAATGATGGGGACATAAACACACCAACAGTGATTGTCAAGTGTTGATGGCAGAATTCCGCCTTTTTTTTTTTTTGCACAGCAGATCTTATCAGAAAGATCGTCCAGATATTTTATTAGCAACATGAATTACAATCGGGTTGAAAGTTGCGGGAAAACCTCCTGAAAATAAAAAAAAAACACCTGGCAACTGACAATGTTTCGGACTGCAGCTTCATCAACCATGACAACCAATTGTCATTCCTAAACATAATATAGCAATACTCACAATGTAAATAATTCAAAACAGGTAGGGAGTATATAAAGAACTTAGAAATTACTCATTTTGCCCCGCTTACCTATTTTGTCCCTTTCCCCATATCAAGAAACAAACATTCGATAAATTATAAAGCATTGGTTTCTCAACATTTCTGTGGTGGGAGTGTATTTGAGAATATTTCTCCAACTAAAACACACAACAAACAAACGTGGAAACGATGGAGCGAGTAGAAGGTAGCCTCCATAGCTAGAAATAGCAGACAAATGCCGCACACATCAAGGCATCTGAGACACAAAGTATTAAAAGATTTAATGTTTTCATAGTTTAATACTTACGGAAATGTTATTATAAAGGATAGTGTTGTTGTTATAAGTGCGTGAGATGATAGAGAAATGTATCATAAATGTGTTTGGGAGTCGATCAAAAGAAATTCAAGACGTACTGAATGGAAGCGGAAGTACATTTAGTGCGCATGTGCATGAAATGTTGGTTTCACATTTTGACACAAGGCCAGTAATTTCGGAGTGGGTGGTGCTGCCTAAGTGGATTACCTGGACCTCAGATGTCAACTGGTATTTATTTTATTAAATCCCAGCAAAAAGGTGAAGGGCAAAGTTTACTAATCTGGACATACCTACACAATTGTGGTACTACTAAAGCAGAGTGGTCCCGAACGCGCACCTGCGCTAGCTAGTCGTGCGTGGTCGATCCTACAAAAAGTGCGCGTGCTCGCGTGTGCAAATGAATATATGTGTTTAGGGTTAGGGTTAGGATCGCCCACTCACGACTAGCTAGCGCGACTGCGCGTTTGGGACCACTCTGCTTAAGTAGTGCCCACAATTGTGCCTCTTTCGGGTTTCTTTCTTCGTAACTTTCAGACAAAAATGATAATTTTTAATGAAATTTTCAATACATACGCAACAGATGGTGTAGATTACGACCGTTTCGGAATTTGTTCAAAAAAAAAAAGAAAAGAAAGTGCTTGGGTATAAAAAAAAATGCGTATGAAAGGAATATGAAAACAAAAATGCGCGTTAAGCAATGGCGAGGTTTCGGAGAGGACTAGGGAATATTCACAAGATCCGAGTTTTTGCCTCATAACTTTTAGGAAAATGGGGTTTTTAAATGAAACTTTATATAAATACCTTTCAAACGGCATACATTACGGTTATAAAGAAATTTGTGGGTAAATTTTTTTTCCGAGGGGGTAGGTAGTAGACTTCGAAAAATTCACAAGATCCGACGTTTTCGCCGATAACTTTGAGGAAAAAGCTTCTTCAATTCCAGACTTTTGGAAAATTAATAAATAAAATAAATAAATTATTTGAAAGTTAAATATCATCTGAGGCTGTTTACACTACATGCAGGAATTGAACACCTATTTTCTATACCTTAAAATACCTCTGACGAGATACAACTTTCAAATAATTAAAAATTTTATTAATTTTCTGAAGTGCTGTAACTGAAAAAGCTGTAAGCGATGTTTGTCTATTTTTCAATTAAAAAAAAACAATAACTTATTTATTACCTCTCTATTTTCTTATCTTGTTAGAATAAATATAAACCACGGTTTCCATAGTTACCTTGCAGTTGAGTACTAACTATAATGTTCAACGTTACTTGTACAGGTAACTCAACAGTACTTTCATAGCATTTTGCTATCCCTCACTGAGATTTGTAACCTTTATTTGTGTGTATATGATGATGATGATGATATATATATATATATATGTGTGTGTGTGTGTGTGTGTATAATCGTAATCATCATCATCGTTTAACGTCCGTTTTCCATGCTAGCATGGGTTGGACTATTTGACTGAGGACTGGTGGACCAGGTGGCTACACCAGGCTCCAATCTGATCTGGCAGAGTTTCTACAGCTGGATGCCCTTCCTAACACAAACCACACCGAGAGTGTAGTGGGTGCTTTTACGTGCCACCGGCACGAAGGCCAGTCAGGCGGTACTGGAAACGGCCACGCTCGAAATCTTCATAAAATATATATATATTATATATACTCTTTTACTTGTTTCAGTCTTTTGACTGTGGCCATGCTGGAGCACCGCCTTTAGTCGAGCAAATCGACCCCAGGACTTATTCTTTGTAAGCCTAGTACTTATTCTATCGGTCTGTTTTGCTGAACCGCTAAGTTACGGGGACATAAACACACCAGAATCGGTTGTCAAGCGATGATGGGGGGACAAACACAGACACACATACATATATATATATATACATACATACGACGGGCTTCTTTCAGTTTCCGTCTACCAAATCCACTCAAGGCTTTGGTCAGCCCGAGGCTATAGTAGAAGACACTTGCCCAAGGTGCCACGCAGTGGGACTGAATCCGGGACCATGTGGTTGGTAAGCAAGCTACTTAACACACAGCCACTCCTACGCCTATATGTATATATTTATAGACATACATAGACACAAACACAAGGATGTAGTCTATAATGACTATGAATGTAGGAGTAACTTCATCCTGACTCCATTCCATTCGGCTGTAATTTTATGAACCGTATTCTATCCACCCATTCCAATATGTTTAATATTAGACTCTTTCCTTTTCTCAGATCATTTCCAGTGTTTCAGTACCACAACCCATTTTTATTTACCCAAAGAACTGCACACCTCATGAACCCTCCCATTCATACTCTATGTTCCTGTCAACTTCAATACAGATTCAGCTCAGCAGGAATTTCAACCATGTTTCGTGGTCTGCTACCACAACAGCTCCTTTATAGGGTCCAGTTAGCTCAAGACATCATCTGGAGGAACCACGTCCGGTTTCGGCCCCTACTCCTCTACCGTTTTGACGTGGCGGTGCCCCGCCTTTCGGAGGTGTCTTCAGCTCTGGTGTTGGGTGCATGTCTTCTTTCTTCTCTTCCCTGGCCTCTTCGATGCAGCATCAACGAGTGTCAGCGTCCGACTGACTGTCTTGTCAAATTCCCCTTTTTATACCTGCTGCTAGGCTCCAGCAGGCTGCCCCAGCAAGTTGTCACGTGACACTGTCTAAACTTCCCGCTGCTAGGCTCCAGCAAGTATTAACCTCATCCAGTTGCTCTTAATCTTGCATTGTCCTAAAATAGCCATTGTTTCATGCGTGTTTCTTTCATCTTTTACTTGTTTCAGTTATTTGACTGCGGCCATGCTGGGGCACTGCCTCGAAGAGATTTTATTCGAATGAATCAACCCTAGTACTTATATTTTTGCTAAGCCTGGTGCTTATTCTGTCGACCCTTTTGCTGAACAGCTAAGTTACGAGAACGCAAACACACCACCACAAGTCAAGGAATTCTGAGAGACAAACACAAAAAGGTAAAAAGATACATATATATTTATAATGAGTGTTGGTTATGAGTTTTGCTTAAGTAAACTGTAGCTGGTTCATCTTGATGTAGCTGTGTGTTGGTTATGCATCAACTGGTCTAGTCTGTGTGCCTGGAGTTACCATATATATAAGAATGACAAGAAGAACCAGGTAAATTCAATGTGACTTATTTTATTACAACCCCTTATAAAAATACATGGCATATGTCTTACATATTGTGAAGTAACTGGTTTGACAAATTTTAAATAACCTTTGTCTGGAACAGTGGAAGTTGTATCATGGTTGAAATTCTGTAGCAAGTTCATGGCTTGGTTCTGTGTGTTGGGCAGCATCGGTTGTTGTGATCTGATCTGTGTCTCTCTCTCTATCTCTTCCATCTTCTCTCTACCCAAAAGCATGAGGGACCATTCCTTATATAATAATTGGTGGACAGGAAGAGAATTTTTCTTTGTTGGGATAAAAACTGTTGCTCAAACACCAATTAGGTGTATAAGACCATTTGATCTTTGCAATGGATTTAGTCCAACCCTGATTTCATGATCAATGTTGACAATACTGAAATACACACGTCATCCAATGTCTGTTGTCCATTCTGGCATGGGTTGCATGGTTTGACCCGGGTTGCCAAGCAAGAAGGCTGCACCAGACACTAATCTGAGTTGGCATGTTTGCTGCGGCTGGATGCCCTTCCTAACATCAACCACTCTGAGAGTGTAATTTACAGTTAGGGAGTTTCCCTTTTTTTTTTTATTGTTTCTTCTTTCGCATAGAAGGAACTCTTACAATTACAGCAATTCCCTGATGAAAAGCTTGGTTATTGCCATGGAGAAAGCCCACAACACTACCACCAGTTTAGAAGCTGAAAATGCTTATGGTTCTTACGAATGGTCACATTGGTAGTCATACATCAATATAGATAGTTATACATTTAGCTAACACTAGAAGTACCGAGCAGTCATTTATCACCACTTACAGAAAATGATTCACTACAGATGTTACACTGATATAGCTTTTATCCTGTATGAACACGTTTGTGAGAATTTAAAGCAGTTTGCAGGGAGAAGCATTTACCACAGACATCACATCGATAAGGCTTCTCTCCAGTGTGAATACGTTTGTGTCTAGTTAATGTAATGCTTACAGAGAATGATTTACCACAAACGTCACAGTGGAATGGCTTCATTCCAGTATGAACACGTATGTGAGAATTTAAAGCACTTCGATCAGAGAATGATGAACTACAGACATCACAGTGATATGGCTTCTCTCCTGAATGAATACGTTTGTGTGTAGTCAAGCTACCTTTTTGTAAGAATGATTTACCACAGATGTCACAGTGAAATGGCTTCTCCCCTGTATGAAAAGACATGTGCGAATTAAAAGCACTTCGGCCAAAGAATGATGCAAAACACACGTCACAATCATAAGGCTTCTCTCCTGTATGAATACGTTTGTGTGCAGTCAAGCTACCTTTTTGAAAGAATGATTTACCACAGATATCACAGTGAAATAACTTTTCCCCTGTATGAACACGTTTGTGAGAATTTAAAGCACTTTGTTCAAAGAATGATGTACCACAAACATCACAGCGATAAGGCTTGTCTCCTGTATGAATACGTTTGTGTCTAGTCAAGTTATTACTTTGAGGGAATGATTTACCACAAATGTCACAGTGAAATGGCTTCTCCCCTGTATGAATACGTTGATGTGTAGTCAAGTTATTACTTTGAGGGAATGATTTACCACAGATGTCACAGTGAAATGGCTTTTCCCCTGTATGAATACGTTGGTGTGTTGTCAGGTTAATTTTTTTAGAGAATGATTTACCACAGATGTCACAGTGAAATGGCTTCTCCACTGCATGAATACGTTGGTGTGTAGTCAAGTTAATCTTTTTAGAGAATGCTTTACCACAAATATCGCAGTCAAATGGTTTCTCTCCTGTATGAATACGTTGGTGTGTAGTGAAGTTAATTTTTTTAGAGAATGATTTACCACAGATATCACAGTGAAATGGCTTCTCCCCTGTATGAATACGTTTGTGCATATTCAAGTGACTCTTTTGAGAGAAAGACTTTTTACAGACATCACAGTCATGTGACAATTTTCGTCTCCCTTTTTCTCTATCTTCTGGAAAAGTCAGTTCCATCAATTTCTCATTCTTTTCCATTATTTTTCTTTAAAAATCACAATATATATATATATATTTTTTCTTTTTCGCTTCTATAGTCTTTTGTTTACAAATATTTCAACTGCTGTGTTTCTGTCCAGTGTTACCTTTGTCCCAAAATACTTTAATAAATTTATCCAAGTTTAATCTGCAAACACACTCATCTTGTAGACACTCCAGCCAGTGATGTCCACAAAGTTTGCTAATAACACATTTCAGAGTAAATATATCAGAGGAATTCTACCATAGATTTACAGAAACAATCTTATATATCTGCTCTGTACAATATTTTCATTTTGGTCTTTAAAAGATGATAAATAATGAGAATGTATCTTCAGTTATTCCAATGTCATCTGATATTCTGAAATAATGAAGAAACAACAGTGTAAGATATAGAAGTTACTTAAAAAATACAGATTCAACATTTCCTTAGAGATAAACTCTAGAAATAAACATTTACTTGAAAAAAAGAACTTTTTAATTTATTAAAATTTACATCAGAAAATCTTGTGTGAAGCTAACATACTTCTAAACTTCAGGTGCACATTCACACACACACACATATATTGGGCTTCTTCCAGTTTCTGTCCAAGCAAATCCTCTCACAAGGCTTTGGTTAGCCAGAGATTATTGTTGAAAATACTTGCCTAAGGTGGTACACAGTGGGGCTGAACCCGGAACCATATATATGTGTGTGTGTGTGATATATATATATGGCACTGACGCCTTCCTGGCACGTGTAAAGACATTCAAGCGAGATCGTTGCCAGTGTCGCTGGACTGGCTCCTGTGCAGGTGGCACGTAAAATACACCATTTTGAGCGTGGCCATTGCCAGTACCTCCTGACTGGCTTTCGTGAAGGTGGCACGTAAATGCACCCACTACACTCTCTGAGTGGTTAGCGTTAGGCAGGGCATCCAGCTGTAGAAACTCTGCCAAATCAGATTGGAGCCTGGTGTAGCCATCTGGTTTCACCAGTCCTCAGTCAAATCATCCAACCCATGCTAGCATGGAAAGCGGACGTTAAACGATGATGATGATGATGTGTGTGTATAGCTCACGATAAGGTCATGATTTCAATTCTCAGCAGCATGTTGTTCCCTTGCGCAAGACAAGTTCCTCCACTTCACTCAGCTGAGAAATGTAAATTCTACCTGCAATCCTTCCTAGGTTTCTTTGCGGATCCTACCTTGTGTGTCTCCGTTGTGAAATTTTTTTTTTTTTTTAAATCAAAATTTCAAATATGGACAGTCCAAAGTTTTGGCTTAAATCCCAGCAATGGACTATTAGATGTGATGATGGAAAACATCAATACGTCAGAGTGACAAACAAACGTGGAGGGTAGGTGATCATGAGATGAGCTAAAAACAACAGCTAAATAACCCTTAAATCACGCATCAAAAAAATATATGGCACTATCATGCTATTAGCTGTCAGAAGTGAAAGTGCTCACTGCTAGTGAAGTATCTGTCTGTCTGCCTGCCTGCCTGTTGCTGGCCTGTCGATTCTTTGGCTACTGACAGCTAATACTATGACTGGCCGGAGCGAGCTATCTGTCTGTCTGTCTCTCTCTCTCTCTCTCTCTCTATCTATCTATCTATTACTCGAAAGTTCGCGCGTCCGCGCTAGCTAGTCGTGAGTAGAAAACACAAATTTAATATAAAAACATATTTCCTGAAATTGCAAATTATTTAAAATATAAAAAGAGAATTTATCAAAATAGAAAACAAATGAAGTTTGAAGTTTAAAAATAATAGGATCGACCACTCACGACTAGCTAGCGCGGACGCGCGAACTTTTGAGTAATAGATAGATAGAGAGAGAGAGAGAGAGACAGACAGATATATAGCTCGCTCCGGCCAGTCATGGTTATTAGCTGTCAGTAGCCAAAGAATCGACAGGCCAGCAACAGGCAGACAGACAGATACTTCACTAGCAGTGAGCACTTTCACTTCTGACAGCTAATAGCATGACAGTTCCAAATATATATATATATATATATTCGGTTTCGGCATAATCGTATGAATTCCCATGCATAGAACACAAATTCACAAACACTCAGTGAAAAGTCCAATAGAAAAGTGTCAAAAGGGTTAGTTACTCATGTTGCCCCGCTTTCTAATTATGTCCCCTTCTCTATATCGATGAATATACACTCGATAACTTATAATAAAGCATTGCTTTCTCAATATGTCTGTGGTTGGAGTGTATTTGAGGATATTTCTCCAACTAAAACACACAACAAACTAACGTGGAAATGATGGATCGTGTAGAAAGCAGCCTCCATAGCTAGAAATAGCAGCCAAATGTCGATCAAAAGACATCTGAGACACAAAGTATTAAAAGATTAAATGTTTCCATTGTTTAATACTTACGGAAATGTTCTTATAAAGGATAGTGTTGTTGTTAGAAGTGCATCAGGTGGTTGAGAAATGTATTATAAATGTGTTCGGGAGTTTATAAAGAGAAATTCTAGCGCCAGACATGTTTGTCAAGATGTAATGAATGGAGGCGGAAGTACGTTTAGTGCGCATGTGCATGAAATGTTGGTTTCACATTTTGACACAAGGCCAGCAAGGTACTACTAAAGCAGCACGGTCCCGAGAGCGCGGTCGCGTGTCCGCGCTAGCTAGTCGTGAGTGGTCGATCCTAGCCCTGACCCTGTCCCTAATCCTAACCCTAACCCGCGTGTGCAAATGAATACGCGTTTAGGGTTGGGGTTGGGATCGACCACTCACGACTGGCTGGCACGGACGCGCGACTGCGCGTTCGGGACCGTGCTGCTTTAGTAGTACCGGCCAGCAACTTCGGGTTGGGGGCTGCTGCCTAAGTCGATTACCTGGACCTCAGTAGTCAACTGGTATTTATTTTATTAAATCCCAGCAAAAAGGTGAAGGGCAAAGTTTACTAATTTGGAAATACCTACACAATTTGTACCTCTTTCGTGTTTGTTTCTTCGAAACTTTCAGACAAAAAGGATAAATTTTAATGAAATTTTCAATACATACGCCAGGGATGGCGTAGATTACGACCGTTTCGGAATTTGTTCTGGAGAAGAAAAAAAAACCCTCTTAATATTTACAATATTATCCGGAAACGAGAAAAAAGTGCAAGTGATGTGAAAATAAATGTGTACGAAAGGTATATGAAAACAAAAATGCGCGGTGTGAGGAGAGGACTAAGGAATATTCACAAGACGCGAGTTTTTCCCTCATAACTCTTATGAAAAAGGGGTTTTTTAATGAATACCTTTCAAACGGCATACATTACGGTTATAAAGAAATTTGTGGGTTTAATTTTTTTCCGAATGGGGTAGAGAGAGGACTTCGAAAAGTTCACAAGATCCAACGTTTTCGCTGGTAACTTTGAGGAAAATAAATAGCTTTTAATGAAATTGCATAGAAATACTTTTCAAATGGCATGGTTGCTTTTTAATTAATAAAACGACTTTCCTCAACTTTCTCCGTGTCCCCCGTCCAATGGGGGGGGGGGGGGGCACTTTCTCATTTTCCTTCTGCTCCGGGGCCTTACCTCGGCCCTGGGGGCAGTTCTTACGCAAACCTTATGTACCGTCCCACCCATACCCTGGCGTTCTTATCAACTTCAATTTAGATTCAGTGCACCATATACGAACGTCATCGAGTTACTATTAATCTTGTACTATGTAAAAATGGCCATTCTTTCATATACGTTTGTGTTGGTCTATTTATCTCTCCTTTATTACTTGTTTCAGTCGTCTGACTGCGGCCATGCTGGGGCAACGCCTGAAAGAAATTTCAGTCGAATGAATCGACCGCGCTTCTTACCTTTTTGTTAAGCCTGGTACTTATTCTATCATTCATTTTTGCTGAACAGCTAATTTATGAGGATGTAAACACACCACCACTAGTTGTCAAGCAATATTTAAAGACAAACACAGACACAAAGATGTATTTAGATACACACATATTTATACTCAGTGTTGGTTATGAGTTTTGCTTAAATTAACTGTGGCTGGTTCATCTTGATGTAGCTGTGCGTTGGTTATGCATCAACTGGTCTAGTCTGTGTGCCTGGAGTGACAGAAGATAAATGAATGACAAGAAGAACCAGGTAAATTCAATGCAACTGTTATTTATTACAACCCCTTATAAAAATACATGGCAAATGTCTTACATATTGTGAAGTAACTGGTTTTGCAAGTTTTAAATAACCTTTGTCTGGAACAGTAGAAGTTGTATCATAGTTGAAATTCTGTAGCATGTTCATAGTTTGTATGCTGGGCAGCAGTGGTTCTTGTGATCTGATCTGTCTCTCGCTCTCTTCCATCTTCTCTCTGCCCAAAAGCATGAGGGACCATTCCTTATATGACTGGTGGACAAGAAGAGAATTTATCTGCTTTGGGATAAAAACACTTGCTAAAACACTGATTGGCTACTTAAGACCATTTGATCTTTGCAATGGATTTAGTCCAACCTTGATTTTGTGATCCATGTTGGCAATATTGAAATACACACATCATCCTAATTAGCATTTAATGTCCATTGACCATGCTGGCATGGGTTGGATGGTTTGACCTGGGTTGGCAAGCAGTAAGTTATCTAAGGTGTGGTGACATAAACTACACAGTTGGGAGGTTCTTATCACACACTGTTCTATCTCCTCTCCTGTGTGAATATAGTTAGTTAGAGAGATCGTTCATTTTTTTTTTCTTTGACATTTATAACAATTCCCTGATGAGTTGCTTGGTTATTGCCATGGAGAAAGCCCACAACATTATCACCAGTGTAGGAGGAGGCCAAAATGCTTCTTGTTCACATGAATTGTCACATTGATATTCACACATCTATATGAACAGATGCACATTTAGTTAACACTAGAAGTACCAAACGGTCATTTATCATCAATTTTGCTTATTACTTTTTAATTTCTACAACTGTATTGAATGTACAATCATGAGCATCATTTCATATATATGTGTCTATAGATATATATGTTTTTTTTACATGTAAATAAATGCTAAAAGAATATATTCACTGCATTTGCTGATATTTAAAACAAATTGTATTAAAGTATAGATTTTCAATGGCAGTCAAAAAGTTACCCCTATGGTCCTTGTAGGGTTAACCCACTAGCATTTAAAGTGGCCATATCTGGTTCAAATTCTCCACCTATTTTATGATCAAACTAGCCAGACTCAGCCGCTTACACCTACCCTACAATGTCATTCCAAATATAAACAGTCATGTTATAAGAACTTGAAAGCTGTGAGATAATGCATGACAAATTGAAAATAATGTGAATAAATAAACATCACATTCAACAGAATAATCTGCATGGTAAAGGGTTTAGTCACCACTTACAGAGAAAAGGATTTTCTCATGTATGGAAACGTTTGTGAGTAGCTAAGTTGCCACTTTGAGAGAATGATTTACCACAGATATCACAGTGATATGGCTTCTCTCCTGTATGAATACGCTTGTGACTAGTTAATGCAGTACTTCCAGAAAATGATCTGCCACAGATATCACAGTGATATGGCTTTTCTCCTGTATGAATACGCTTGTGACTACTTAAAGCACAACTCTGAGAAAATGATATACCACAGATATCACAGTGATATGGTGTCTCTCCTGTATGAATACGTTTATGAGTAGTTAGGTTACTGCTGGCAGAGAAAGATTTCTTACAGATGTCGCATTGATATGGCTTCTCTCCTGTATGAATCCGTTTATGTTCAGTCAAAGCAGAGTTGCGAGGGAATGATTTGCCACAGATATTACAGGAATATGGTTTCACTCCTGTATGTGTACGTTTGTGAGAAGTGAAAGCACTTCTACGAGAGAATGATTTACTACAGATGTTACACTGATATGGTCTTTCTCCTGTATGAACACGTTTGTGACGAATGAAATAACTTTTCTCAGAGAATGATTTACCACAGACATCACAGTGATATGGCGTCTCTCCAGTATGAATACGTTTGTGTTTAGTTAATCTATCATTTGTAGACAATGATTTCCCACAAATGTCACAGCGAAATCGCTTTTTCCCGGTATGAACAAGTCTGTGTGTATTTAAAGCACTTTGGTTAGAGAATGATGTACTGCAGACATCACAGTGATAGGGTTTCTCTCCGGTATGAATACGTTTGTGTATAGTCAGGTAACCATTTGAGGAGAACACTTTACCACAGATATCACAGTGATATGGCTTCTCTCCTGTATGGATATATTTGTGTTTAGATAAGTTGAAACTCATGGAGAATGATTTACCACAGATATCACAGTGATATGGCTTCTCTCCTGTATGGAAACGTTTATGAGCAGCTAAGTTGCCACTTTGAGAAAATGATTTACCACAGATAACACAGTGATATGGCTTCTCTCCTGTATGGAAACGTTTATGATTAATTAGGGTACTACTTAGAGAGAAAGATTTATTACAGATATCACAGTGATAGGGCTTCTCTCCTGTATGGATATATTTATGTTTCGCTAAGTAGTCATTTCGGGAGAATGATTTACCACAAATATCACAAGAATAAGGTGCCTCTCCTGTATGCGTACGTTTGTGAATAGTCAGGGTACTACTTACAGCGAAAGATTTGTTACAGATGTCACATTGATATGGCTTCTCTCCTGTATGAATACGTTTATGAGAAGTTAAACTTCTGTTGCTAGAGAGAGATTTACCACAGATATTACAGGAATATGGTGTCTCACCTGAATGAATACGTTTGTGCATATTCAAGAGACCCTTATGAGAGAATGATTTAATACAGATGTTACACTGATATGGCTTCTCTCCTGTATGAACACGCTTGTGAGAAATGAAAGTACTTCGGTCAGAGAATGATTTACCACAGATGTCACAGTGAAATGGCTTCTCCCCTGTATGAATACGTTTATGCGTAATTAGGCTACTACACTGAGAGAAAGATTTGTTACAGATGTCACACTTATATGGCTTCTCTCCTGTATGAATACGTTTGTGAGAAGTCAAAGCACTGTTGCCAGAAAATGATTTACTGCAGATATTACAGGAATATGGTGTCTCTCCTGTGTGAATACGTTTATGATGAGTTAAAGCACTACTTTGAGAGAACGATTTACCACAGATGTCACAGTGATATGGCTTCTCCCCTGTATGAGTACGTTGGTGTGTGGTCAAGCTACTACTTCCAGAAAATGATTTACCACAGATTTCACAATGAAATGGCTTCTCTACTGCATGAACACATTTGTCCTTATTCAAGCTGCCCTTTCGAGAGAAAGACCTTTTACAGACATCACAGTCATGTGACAATTTTCGTCTCCTCTTTGCTTTATCTTCTGGAAAAGTCAAATCCTTTGCTTTCTCACTCTTTTCCATTATTCCTCTTTGAAAATTACAATATATATACTCTTTTTCCTTGTCTTTGGTTCTATAGTGTTTCGTTTACAAATATTTTGACTGCTGTATTTTTGTCCAGTGTTACTTTCGTCTGAATACTCTTTAGTAAATTCATCCAAGTTTAATTTGCAAACACACTCATCTTGTAGACACTCCAACCGGTGATGTCCAGAAAGTTTGCTAATAACATATTTCAGAGTAAATATATCAGAGGAATTCTACCATAGATTTCTAGAATCAATCTTATATATCTGTTCAGTACAATGTTTTCAATTTGGTCTTTAAAAGATGATAAATAATGAGAATGTATCTTCTGCTATTCCAATGTCATCTGATATTCTGAAATAATAAAGAAACAACAGTGTAAGATATAGAGGCTACTTAGAAAATACAGATTCAACATTTCCATAGAGATAAACTCTAGAAATAAATTTTTACTTGAACAAAAGAACATTTTGATTTATTAAAATTTACATCAGAAAATCTTGTGTGACGCTTACACATTTCGAAACTCCATTTACACATTCACATTGAAAAATATACACACACATACATATATATATATATATATATATATATATATATATATATATATATATATATATACATATATGAGTGGTTGGTGTTAGGAAGGGCATCCAGCTGTAGAAACTCTGCCAAATCAGATTGAAACCTCGTGTCGCCTCCTGGTCCAGCAGTCCTCAGTCAAATCGTCCAACCCATGCTAGCATGGACAGCGGACGTTAAACGACGATATATATATGTATATATACTAGCAAAAATACCTGGCATTGCCCAAACGAAATTTAAAGATGCCTTTTAGATCGTCAACCTAAACATAGATTACACAGGTCTTGCATACTCATAGCTGAGCTACCAACTTTATACATTAATAACCTAGGGTTTCCCAGGTTATTGAAAATAACGAAATTTAAGTATTCCTTTTAAATCTCTAAGTACAACGAAACATGAATTATGTAGCTCTCAACAATTAGCTGAGGTACAAACTATTAATGTCAATAACATGTTTTATCTGATGTTCTCACTGTTAAAAATTGTTAAAAAAACAGGTAGTTTTTTGTCTTTGCAACCGCCTTCAATTGTTAGTACTTATTTGAAACACGTTGAACCTGAAAATACATAGATTTGAGAAGAACAGGCCTGCAGGTGCTCCACTCCTGTTTCTAAGTACATTTAACAAAACTGCAATCAGATGACACGAGTATAAACAAATATATTGGAACAAATCCCGAAATTAATCACAGTTTAATTATCTAGAGCTCCTAAATATACAATGTTTTGAATGTGTCCTTTAATTGGTGTATAGATGAAAAGATTTACGGGACTTCCAACTCACAGACATCCTACATATAATTGGCCGTTATGTGGAGCTGAGATGTCTTGCTCACAGGGCCATTAACTATTGCTAAAGTTCTGTACAATGTTTGGGAGCACATGCATTATGCGATCAATGACAGATGGTACCATCTCACCACAGGCTTTCTGCCCCAGCCCCGAATTTGGATGATCATTACTTTCGGAAAATTGGATATTTTTTTAATGAAATTTTCTGGAAATATGTTATATCATGTAGATTCTGAAGATATGCAAAATTTTGCGGGAAGATTGTGGGACAATTCGTCGGAGTACACTTCAATTCGTCTCAACTTTCAGAAAAATGAATATTCTTTAATGAAATTATCTATAAATATACCTGAATATGTAGATTCCAAGCTTTTGGGGGTAAAAGACCTAGGAGTTATCTTTCCGAACAGTTCCCCACTGGGGTGGGGGGTGTTTCGGAACAAGTTGTTCATATTTGATTCAGTTTCTTCGATGTGTGCGTTTGTGCATCCGTACATAACCCTTAAATCTGGTCGTAAAACTTCGGGGTGGGTGTATTACAATGTTGAAAAGATTTTTTGGCACTGTCATAGTATTAGCTGTCAGAAGTGAAAGTAGAAAAATCTGACAAGGAACGTTACTGCTGGTTTGAGTTGATTCTTTGGCTACTGACAGCTAATACCATGACTGGCCGGAGCGAGCTATATGTCTGTCTGTCTGTCTCCCTCTCTCTCTATCTATCACTCGAAAGTTATTGGAACAAATTTGACACCTATATCCATCCGTTTGAAAACACACAGAGTATAAGGGTACTACTAAAGCAGAGTGGTCCCGAACGCGCAGTCGCGCGTCCGCGCTAGCTAGTCGTGAGTGGTCGATCCTATTATTTTTAAACTTCAAACTTCATTTGTTTTCTATTTTGATAAATTCCCTCCGTTGAAAATTATATTTTTATATTTTAAATAATTTGCAATTTCAGAAAATATATTTTTATATTAAATTTGCGTTTTCTAATTTGATAAATTCTACGGACACAAACAGAGGTGAACGAGTGATAGATAGATAGATAGATATAGAGAGAGAGATAGTGAGATAGACAGACCGACAGACAAATAGATAGCTCCGGCCAGTCAGTAGCCAAAGAATCAACTCAAACCAGCGGTAACGTTCCTTGTCAGTTCTACTTTCAATTCTGACAGCTAATACCATAACAGTGCCCATTTTTTTTTTTTTTTTGCATATTTTGTACTCCGTTGGAGACAAGGTCGGAATCCGTAGAAAAAAGGGGGTGGTGATGAATGAATGCACTAACGCACACAATCAAATATGAACTACTTGTTCCGAAACACGCCAACTAACCGATGGAGGGTGTAGAAGGTTGCCTCCATAGCTAAAAATAGCAGCCAAATGTCGCACACGTCAAAGGACATCTGAGACACAAAGTATTAAAAGATCAAATGCTTCCATTGTTTAATACTTACGCAGATGTTTTTATAAAGGATAGTGTTGCTATAAGTGAGTCAGGCGGTAGAAAAATCTATTTTAAATGCGTTTGGGAGTGAATTAAGAGAAATTTCGGCGCCAGACACGTTTCTAAACACTTAATGAATGGAGGCGGAAGTATGTTTAGTGCGCATGCGTATGAAATATAGATTTCCCATTTTCTCACAAGGCCAGCAATTTCGGGAATAAGTGGTGCGAGTAAGTCGATTCCATGAACCTTAGTAGTAAACTGGTATTCATTTTATTGAACCCCCAAAAAGGTGAAAGGCACAGTCGACTTCGCCGGAGTTTCGACGTACATACACAAATGTCGGCATAACGTACAAAAGGTGGACCCTGTCTACTGGGTCTATTCAATCTGACGTGCAGATTTTTTGAGTTAATTTTCTTCACCTACACACTTTGAGACTTTGGATACTGATAGAATGTGTCATGTAGAACAGGGTTTACTCTTAACGTTTTTTGACAAAATTTGGATTAAAGTTGTCGTATTTCGGTAATTTTAACCAATTAATGACGTGTATTCAGTTGAAAAAAATTACTGCTGCTGTTTGCGAACAACTTCCGGGTCCATTGACAAAATGATGAGTCTTCGACAACAGAAAAGTTTCCCCAAACAAAACCTTTCTTTAATAACCAGAGACGTTTTTATAGCAACATATATGAGAATGTGTCCAACAATCTATCTATCTATCTATTTATATATATATATATATATATATATATATATATATATACATACGTATATGTGTAAAAAAATCTCATCAGGCAATCGAGGCAATGAAAGAGCCTCTACCTGGCCGCTCGACAAGCTAAAAATAGCAGCCAAACAATCCCCCAACCTAAATCACACGCCCACTGTACGTAATGTCCTAGATTAACCATTTCAAAGTATTTAGTTAAAAAACAAATTAATTGAATAATCTGCACCCACTACACTCTTGGAGTGGTTGGCGTTGGGAAGGGCATCCAGCTGTAGAAACTGCCAAATCTGATTGGAGCCTGGTGCAGCCATCTGGTTCGCCAGTCCTCAGTCAAATCGTCCAACCCATGCTAGCATGGAAAACAGACGTTAAACGACGATGATTTTCTTTTAGAGCCACTTTATCAATAAACTGATATTGAGGAGGAATTCCAACTGCATTTTGTCGGTCACTAACTCAACAACACCTCTATGGGATCCAGTGGCTTAAGACATCATCAGCAAAACCCATGTCCAGTTTCGGCCCCTACTAATGTTTTAATATTATACTTCTACTTGTTTCACACAAACATTTCTTGATAAGAATTTTGTACCATTCTTTTGCTTACCTGCCCAGACTTCGTTATCACTAATTTCCATAACTTCACTATTTTCACTTATTCTTTTCAAAATTATTTGAATTTTCAATCTTATGTAATCCACACTCTCGAAAAGGTATTTCTGCAAAATGTTATCTAAAAACATGGATAAAGGAAGATAGAGTAGAAACAATTTTCCCCATGATAACGGATGGGAATGGGGGTGGGGTGAGATTTCCGAGGGTTCCACCCCGCTTTTCCAACCATAATAAGTATTTTGTGGCACATTAAGGGGTCACCGTAATTCACTCGACGAAAAAAATAAAATTACAATCTTTCTGGGATTATGCATTAACTGGTGCAGTCGGTGTGCCTGGAGTTACTGTAGATAAACAAATGACGAGAAGGATTAGAACTGTTATTTATTACAACACCTTATAAAAAATACATGGCAAATATCTTACATATTGTGAAATGGTTTGGAAAAATCTAAGTAACTATATCTGTTACAGTGTAAATTGTAACATAGCTGAAATTCTGTAGCATTTTCATGGCTTAGTTCTGTAATGCTGGGCAGCATCAGTTGTTCTGATCTCATCTCCATCTCTCCTCCATTGTCTCTGCCCAAACACGTTAAGGACCATTCCTTATATTATGAGTGGTAGTCAGGAAGAGAAACCAGTAGTTTCTGTGACTGCAATTTCACTTGGCTTGATGTATCTTCTTCTCATTTGTAATAATTTAAAGCTTAATAGACAGGAAGACAATATGCTTCCTACATATATAAATGTTGGTTTCTTTCAGTTTCTCTCTAAAAAAAACACCACTCACACGGGTTTGTTCGGCCTAGTGTTCTAGTAGAAAATAATTGCACAAGGTGCCACGCAGTGGGACTGATCCTAGAAGCATGCAGTTGGGAAGCAAGGTTCATACCACACAGCCATACCTATTGCTTTAAATAGTTTCTTATAATTCATGCAAGACAAATTTAAAATCTCCAAAAACGTTGCTTTTATTAAAAATAAAAAAATGCCAAAGTTGAGTTATCTAAGATGTGGTGAAATAAACTCTAGAGTTAGGAGGCTGTTATCACACGTTGTTCTATCTCTTCTCCTGTGTCAATACATTTACAGTTAGAGAGATCGTCCATTTTTTTTTTCTTTCTTTTAGTGCGCATGCGTATGAAATATAGATTTCCCATTTTCTCACAAGGCCAGCAATTTCGGGAGTAAGTGGTGAGAGTAAGTCGATTCCATGAACCTTAGTAGTCAACTGGTATTCATTTTATTGAACCCCCAAAAAGGTGAAAGGCACAGTCGACTTCGCCGGAGTTTCGGCGTACATACACAAATGTCGGCATAACGTACAAAAGGTGGACCCTGTCTACTGGGTCTATTCAATCTGACGTGCAGATTTTTTTGGTTAATTTTCTTCACCTACACACTTTGAGACTTTGGATACTGATAGAATGTGTCATGTAGAACAGGGTTTACTCTTAACGTTTTTTGACAAACACAGACACAAAGATGTATTTAGATACACACATATTTATAATCAGTGTTGGTTATGAGTTTTGCTTAAATTAACTGTGGCTGGTTCATCTTGATGTAGCTGTGTGTTGGTTATGCATCAACTGGTCTAGTCTGTGTGCCTGGAGTGACAGAAGATAAATGAATGACAAGAAGAACCAGGTAAATTCAATGCAACTGTTATTTATTACAACCACTTATAAAATTACATGGCAAATGTCTTACATATTGTGAAGTAACTGGTTTTGCAAGTTTTAAATAACTTTTGTCTGGAACAGTAGAAGTTGTATTATAGTCGAAATTCTGTAGCATGTTCATAGTTTGTATGCTGGGCAGCAGTGGTTCTTGTGATCTGATCTGTCTCTCGCTCTCTTCCATCTTCTCTCTGCCCAAAAGCATGAGGGACCATTCCTTATATGACTGGTGGACAAGAAGAGAATTTATCTGCTTTGGGATAAAAACACTTGCTAAAACACTGATTGACTACTTAAGACCATTTGATCTTTGCAATGGATTTAGTCCAACCCTAATTTTGTGATCCATGTTGGCAATATTGAAATACACACATCATCCTAATTAGCATTTAATGTCCATTGACCATGCTGGCATGGGTTGGATGGTTTGACCTGGGTTGGCAAGCAGTAAGTTATCTAAGATGTGGTGACATAAACTACACAGTTGGGAGGTTCTTATCACACACTGTTCTATCTCCTCTCCTGTGTGAATATATTTAGTTAGAGAGATCGTCCATTTTTTTTTTTCTTTCTTTGGCATAAAAGAAACTTTGACAATTATAACAATTCCCTGATGAGTCGCTTGGTTATTGCCATGGAGAAAGCCCACAACACTATCACCAGTGTAGGAGGAGGCCAAAATGCTTCTTGTTCTTCAGAATTGTCACACATCTATATGAACAGATGCACATTTAGTTAACACTAGAAGTACCAAACGGTCATTTATCATCAATTTTGCTTATTACTTTTTAATTTCTACAACTATTTAATATACAATCATGTGCATCATTTCATATATATGTGTATAGATATATATGTTTTTTTTACATGTAAATAAATGCTAAAAGAATATATTTTCAAATCCTTTATTCACTGCATTTGCTTTATATTCAAAATAAACTGTATTAGGTAAATGTTTTCAATGGCAGTCAAAAAGTTACCCCTATGGTCCTTGTGGGAAGCAAGAAATGTTAGTACTTGTAGGGTTAGCCCTTTAGCATTTAAAGTGGCCATATCTGGTCCAAATTTTCTATCTATCTTATGGTGAAACTAGCCAGAGTTGGCCTCTTACACCTACCCTACCATGTTATTCCAAATATAAACAATCATGTTATAAAAACTTGAAAGCTGTGAGATAATGCATGACAAATTGAAAATAATGAGAATAAATAAACATCACATTCAACAGAATAATCTGCATGGTAAAGGGTTTAGTCACCACTTACAGAGAAAAGGATTTTCTCATGTATGAATACGTTTATGAGAAGTTAAGGCACTACTTCGAGAAAATGATATACCACAGATATCACAGGGATATGGCTTCTCTCCTGTATGAATCCGTTTATGTTCAGTCAAAGCAGAGTTGCGAGGGAATGATTTGCCACAGATATTACAGGAATATGGTTTCACTCCTGTATGTGTACGTTTGTGAGAAGTGAAAGCACTTCTACGAGAGAATGATTTACTACAGATGTTACACTGATATGGTTTTTCTCCTGTATGAACACGTTTGTGAAGACAGAAATAACTTTTCTCAGAGAATGATTTACCACAGATGTCACAGTGAAATGGCTTCTCCCCTGTATGAATACGTTTATGCGTAATTAGGCTACTACACTGAGAGAAAGATTTGTTACAGATGTCACATTGATATGGCTTCTCTCCTGTATGTGTACGTTTGTGAGAAGTGAAAGCACAATTGCGAGGGAATGATTTACCACAGATATTACAGGAATATGGCTTTTCTCCTGTATGAATACGTTTGTGAAGACGGAAATAACTTTTCTCAGAGAATGATTTACCACAGACATCACAGTGATATGGCGTCTCTCCAGTATGAATATGTTTGTGTTTAGTTAATCGATCATTTGTAGACAATGATTTCCCACAAATGTCACAGCGAAATTGCTTTTTCCCTGTATGAACAATCATGTGTGAATTTAATGCACGTTGGTTAGCGAATGATGTACCACAGACATCACAGTGATAATTGCCGGTATGAATACGTTTGTGTATAGTCAAGTAACCTTTTGAGAACAATTTACCACAGATATCACAGCGGTATGGCTTCTCTCCTGTATGGATATATTTATGTTTAGATAAGTTGCCACTTTGAGAGAATGCTTTACCACAGATATCACAGTGATATGGTGTCTCTCCTGTATGAATATATTTATGTCTAGCTAAGTTGTCTTTGCGGGAGAATGATTTACCACAGATATCACAATAAGGTGTCTCTCCTGTATGAATACGTTGGTGTATAATTAGGTTACTACGTGCAGTGAAAGATTTATTGCAGATTTCACATTGATATGGCTTCTCTCCTGTATGAATACGTTTATGAGAAGTTAAACTTCTGTTGCTAGAGAGAGATTTACCACAGATATTACAGGAATATGGTGTCTCACCTGAATGAATACGTTTGTGCATATTCAAGTAACCCTTTTGAGAGAATGATTTACTACAGATGTTACACTGATATGGTCTTTCTCCTGTATGAACACGCTTGTGAGAAATGAAAGTACTTCGGTCAGAGAATGATTTACCGCAGATGTCACGGTGAAATGGCTTCTGTCCAGAATGAATACGTTTATGCGTAATTAGGCTACTATTGTGAGAGAAAGATTTGTTACAGATGTTGCAGTGATATGGTTTCTCTCCTGTGTGAATTCGTTTGTGATATGTCAAAGCACTACTTTGAGGGAATGATTTACCACAGATGTCACAGTGATATGGCTTCTCTCCTGTATGAATACGTTTGTGAGAAGTTAAAGTACTTTGGTGAGAGAATGATTTACCACAGATGTCACAATGAAATGGCTTCTCTACTGCATGAACACATTTGTGCTTATTCAAGCTGCCCTTTCGAGAGAAAGACCTTTTACACACATCACAGTAATGTGACAATTTTCGTCTCCTCTTTGCTTTATCTTCTGGAAAAGTCAAATCCTTTGCTTTCTCACTCTTTTCCATTATTCTTCTTTGAAAATTACAATATATATACTCTTTTTCCTTGTCTTTGGTTCTATAGTGTTTCGTTTACAAATATTTTGACTGCTGTATTTCTGTCCAGTGTTACTTTCATCTGAATACTCTTTAGTAAATTCATCCAAGTTTAATTTGCAACCAGACTCATCTTGTAGACACTCCAGCCGGTGATGTCCAGAAAGTTTGCTAATAACACATTTCAGAGTAAATATATCATAGGAATTCTACCACCCACTTATAGAAACAATGATATATATCTGCTCTGTACAATATTTTCATTTCCGTGTTTAAAAAAAGATAAATAATGAGAATGTATCTTCTGTTATTCCAATGTCATCTGATATTCTGAAATAATAAAGAAACAACAGTGTAAGATATAGAGGCTACTTAGAAAATACAGACTTAACATTTCCATACACATAATCTCTAGAAATAAACATTTACCAAAAGAACTTTTTAATTTATGAAAATTTACACGTGAAAATCTTATGTGAAGCTAACATATTTCTAAACTCCATTTACACATTCACATTGAAAAATATACGCACGCATACATACATATATATATATATATATATATATATATATATATATACATATATGACTGGTTGGTGTTAGGAAGGGCATCCAGCTGTAGAAACTCTGCCAAATCAGATTGAACCCTGGTGTCGCCTCCTGGTCCAGCAGTCCTCAGTCAAATCGTCCAACCCATGCTAGCATGGAAAGTGGACGTTAAACGACGATGATGACGACGATGTATATATGTATATATACTAGCAAAAATACCTGGCATTGCCCAAACGAAATTTAAAGATGCCTTTTAGATCGTCAACCTAAACATAGATTACACACGTCTTGCATACTCATAGCTGAGCTACCAACTTTATACATTAATAACCTAGGGTTTCCCAGGTTATTGAAAATAACGAAGTTTAAAAGATTTTTTTTTTTGCATTTTCAGTACTCCGTTGGAGACAAGGTCGGAATCCGTAGAAAAAAGGGGGTGGTCATGAATGGATGCACAAACGCACACAATCAAATATGAACTACTTGTTCCGAAACACGCCAACTAACCGATGGAGGGTGTAGAAGGTTGCCTCCATAGCTAGAAATAGCAGCTAAATGTCGCACACATCAAAGGACATCTGAGACACAAAGTATTAAAAGATCAAATGCTTTCATTGTTTAATACTCACGGAAATGCTTTTATAAAGGATAGTGTTGTTATAAGTGAGTCAGGCGGTAGAAAAATCTATTTTAAATGCGTTTTGGAGTGAATTAAGAGAAATTCCGGCGCCAGACACGTTTCTAAACACTTAATGAATGGAGGCAGAAGTATGTTTAGTGCGCATGCGTATGAAATATAGATTTCCCATTTTCTCACAAGACCCGCATTTTCGGGAGTAAGTGGTGCGAGTAAGTCGACTCCATGAACCTTTGTAGTCAACTGGTATTCATTTTATTGAACCCCCAAAAAGGTGAAAGGCACAGTCGACTTCGCCGGAGTTTCGACGTACATACACAAATATCGGCATAACGTACAAAAGGTGGACCCTGTCTACTGGGTCTATTCAATCTGACGTGCAGATTTTTTGAGTTAATTTTCTTCACCTACACACTTTGAGACTTTGGATACTGATAGAATGTGTCATGTAGAACAGGGTTTACTCTTAACGTTTTTTGACAAAATTTGGATTAAAGTTGTCGTATTTCGGTAATTTTAACCAATTAATGACGTGTATTCAGTTGAAAAAAATTACTGCTGCTGTTTGCGAACAACTTCCGGGTCCATTGACAAAATGATGAGTCTTCGACAACAGAAAAGTTTCCCCAAACAAAACCTTTCTTTAATAACCAGAGACGTTTTTATAGCAACATATATGAGAATGTGTCCAACAATCTATCTATCTATCTATTTATATATATATATATATATATATATACATACGTATATGTGTAAAAAAAATCTCATCAGGCAATCGAGGCAATGAAAGAGCCTCTACCTGGCCGCTCGACAAGCTAAAAATAGCAGCCAAACAATCCCCCAACCTAAATCACACGTCCACTGTACGTAATGTCCTAGATTAACCATTTCAAAGTATTTAGTTAAAAAACAAATTAATTGAATAATCTGCACCCACTACACTCTTGGAGTGGTTGGCGTTGGGAAGGGCATCCAGCTGTAGAAACTGCCAAATCTGATTGGAGCCTGGTGCAGCCATCTGGTTCGCCAGTCCTCAGTCAAATCGTCCAACCCATGCTAGCATGGAAAACAGACGTTAAACGACGGTGATTTTCTTTTAGAGCCACTTTATCAATAAACTGATATTGAGGAGGAATTCCAACTGCATTTTGTCGGTCACTAACTCAACAACACCTCTATGGGATCCAGTGGCTTAAGACATCATCAGCAAAACCCATGTCCAGTTTCGGCCCCTACTAATGTTTTAATATTATACTTCTACTTGTTTCACACAAACATTTCTTGATAAGAATTTTGTACCATTCTTTTGCTTACCTGCCCAGACTTCGTTATCACTAATTTCCATAACTTCACTATTTTCACTTATTCTTTTCAAAATTATTTGAATTTTCAATCTTATGTAATCCACACTCTCGAAAAGGTATTTCTGCAAAATGTTATCTAAAAACATGGATAAAGGAAGATAGAGTAGAAACAATTTTCCCCATGATAACGGATGGGAATGGGGGTGGGGTGAGATTTCCGAGGGTTCCACCCCGCTTTTCCAACCATAATAAGTATTTTGTGGCACATTAAGGGGTCACCGTAATTCACTCGACGAAAAAAATAAAATTACAATCTTTCTGGGATTATGCATTAACTGGTGCAGTCGGTGTGCCTGGAGTTACTGTAGATAAACAAATGACGAGAAGGACTAGAACTGTTATTTATTACAACACCTTATAAAAAATACATGGCAAATATCTTACATATTGTGAAATGGTTTGGAAAAATCTAAGTAACTATATCTGTTACAGTGTAAATTGTAACATAGCTGAAATTCTGTAGCATTTTCATGGCTTAGTTCTGTAATGCTGGGCAGCATCAGTTGTTCTGATCTCATCTCCATCTCGCCTCCATTGTCTCTGCCCAAAAACGTTAAGGACCATTCCTTATATTATGAGTGGTAGTCAGGAAGAGAAACCAGTAGTTTCTGTGACTGCAATTTCACTTGGCTTGATGTATCTTCTTCTCATTTGTAATAATTTAAAGCTTAATAGACAGGAAGACAATATGCTTCCTACATATATAAATGTTGGTTTCTTTCAGTTTCTCTCTAAAAAAAACACCACTCGCACGGGTTTGTTCGGCCTAGTGTTCTAGTAGAAAATAATTGCACAAGGTGCCACGCAGTGGGACTGATCCTAGAAGCATGCAGTTGGGAAGCAAGGTTCATACCACACAGCCATACCTATTGCTTTAAATAGTTTCTTATAATTCATGCAAGACAAATTTAAAATCTCCAAAAACGTTGCTTTTATTAAAAATAAAAAAATGCCAAAGTTGAGTTATCTAAGATGTGGTGAAATAAACTCTAGAGTTAGGAGGCTGTTATCACACGTTGTTCTATCTCTTCTCCTGTGTCAATACATTTACAGTTAGAGAGATCGTCCATTTTTTTTTCTTCTTTCTTTTAGTGCGCATGCGTATGAAATATAGATTTCCCATTTTCTCACAAGGCCAGCAATTTCGGGAGTAAGTGGTGCGAGTAAGTCGATTCCATGAACCTTAGTAGTCAACTGGTATTCATTTTATTGAACCCCCAAAAAGGTGAAAGGCACAGTCGACTTCGCCGGAGTTTCGGCGTACATACACAAATGTCGGCATAACGTACAAAAGGTGGACCCTGTCTACTGGGTCTATTCAATCTGACGTGCAGATTTTTTTGGTTAATTTTCTTCACCTACACACTTTGAGACTTTGGATACTGATAGAATGTGTCATGTAGAACAGGGTTTACTCTTAACGTTTTTTGACAAACACAGACACAAAGATGTATTTAGATACACACATATTTATAATCAGTGTTGGTTATGAGTTTTGCTTAAATTAACTGTGGCTGGTTCATCTTGATGTAGCTGTGTGTTGGTTATGCATCAACTGGTCTAGTCTGTGTGCCTGGAGTGACAGAAGATAAATGAATGACAAGAAGAACCAGGTAAATTCAATGCAACTGTTATTTATTACAACCACTTATAAAATTACATGGCAAATGTCTTACATATTGTGAAGTAACTGGTTTTGCAAGTTTTAAATAACTTTTGTCTGGAACAGTAGAAGTTGTATTATAGTCGAAATTCTGTAGCATGTTCATAGTTTGTATGCTGGGCAGCAGTGGTTCTTGTGATCTGATCTGTCTCTCGCTCTCTTCCATCTTCTCTCTGCCCAAAAGCATGAGGGACCATTCCTTATATGACTGGTGGACAAGAAGAGAATTTATCTGCTTTGGGATAAAAACACTTGCTAAAACACTGATTGACTACTTAAGACCATTTGATCTTTGCAATGGATTTAGTCCAACCCTAATTTTGTGATCCATGTTGGCAATATTGAAATACACACATCATCCTAATTAGCATTTAATGTCCATTGACCATGCTGGCATGGGTTGGATGGTTTGACCTGGGTTGGCAAGCAGTAAGTTATCTAAGATGTGGTGACATAAACTACACAGTTGGGAGGTTCTTATCACACACTGTTCTATCTCCTCTCCTGTGTGAATATATTTAGTTAGAGAGATCGTCCATTTTTTTTTTTCTTTCTTTGGCATAAAAGAAACTTTGACAATTATAACAATTCCCTGATGAGTCGCTTGGTTATTGCCATGGAGAAAGCCCACAACACTATCACCAGTGTAGGAGGAGGCCAAAATGCTTCTTGTTCTTCAGAATTGTCATATTGATAGTCACACATCTATATGAACAGATGCACATTTAGTTAACACTAGAAGTACCAAACGGTCATTTATCATCAATTTTGCTTATTACTTTTTAATTTCTACAACTACTTAATATACAATCATGTGCATCATTTCATATATATGTGTATAGATATATATGTTTTTTTTACATGTAAATAAATGCTAAAAGAATATATTTTCAAATCCTTTATTCACTGCATTTGCTTTATATTCAAAATAAACTGTATTAGGTAAATGTTTTCAATGGCAGTCAAAAAGTTACCCCTATGGTCCTTGTGGGAAGCAAGAAATGTTAGTACTTGTAGGGTTAGCCCTTTAGCATTTAAAGTGGCCATATCTGGTCCAAATTTTCTATCTATCTTATGGTGAAACTAGCCAGAGTTGGCCTCTTACACCTACCCTACCATGTCATTCCAAATATAAACAATCATGTTATAAAAACTTGAAAGCTGTGAGATAATGCATGACAAATTGAAAATAATGAGAATAAATAAACATCACATTCAACAGAATAATCTGCATGGTAAAGGGTTTAGTCACCACTTACAGAGAAAAGGATTTTCTCATGTATGAATACGTTTATGAGAAGTTAAGGCACTACTTCGAGAAAATGATATACCACAGATATCACAGGGATATGGCTTCTCTCCTGTATGAATCCGTTTATGTTCAGTCAAAGCAGAGTTGCGAGGGAATGATTTGCCACAGATATTACAGGAATATGGTTTCACTCCTGTATGTGTACGTTTGTGAGAAGTGAAAGCACTTCTACGAGAGAATGATTTACTACAGATGTTACACTGATATGGTTTTTCTCCTGTATGAACACGTTTGTGAAGACAGAAATAACTTTTCTCAGAGAATGATTTACCACAGATGTCACAGTGAAATGGCTTCTCCCCTGTATGAATACGTTTATGCGTAATTAGGCTACTACACTGAGAGAAAGATTTGTTACAGATGTCACATTGATATGGCTTCTCTCCTGTATGTGTACGTTTGTGAGAAGTGAAAGCACAATTGCGAGGGAATGATTTACCACAGATATTACAGGAATATGGCTTTTCTCCTGTATGAATACGTTTGTGAAGACGGAAATAACTTTTCTCAGAGAATGATTTACCACAGACATCACAGTGATATGGCGTCTCTCCAGTATGAATATGTTTGTGTTTAGTTAATCGATCATTTGTAGACAATGATTTCCCACAAATGTCACAGCGAAATTGCTTTTTCCCTGTATGAACAATCATGTGTGAATTTAATGCACGTTGGTTAGCGAATGATGTACCACAGACATCACAGTGATAATTGCCGGTATGAATACGTTTGTGTATAGTCAAGTAACCTTTTGAGAACAATTTACCACAGATATCACAGCGGTATGGCTTCTCTCCTGTATGGATATATTTATGTTTAGATAAGTTGCCACTTTGAGAGAATGCTTTACCACAGATATCACAGTGATATGGTGTCTCTCCTGTATGAATATATTTATGTCTAGCTAAGTTGTCTTTGCGGGAGAATGATTTACCACAGATATCACAATAAGGTGTCTCTCCTGTATGAATACGTTGGTGTATAATTAGGTTACTACGTGCAGTGAAAGATTTATTGCAGATTTCACATTGATATGGCTTCTCTCCTGTATGAATACGTTTATGAGAAGTTAAACTTCTGTTGCTAGAGAGAGATTTACCACAGATATTACAGGAATATGGTGTCTCACCTGAATGAATACGTTTGTGCATATTCAAGTAACCCTTTTGAGAGAATGATTTACTACAGATGTTACACTGATATGGTCTTTCTCCTGTATGAACACGCTTGTGAGAAATGAAAGTACTTCGGTCAGAGAATGATTTACCGCAGATGTCACAGTGAAATGGCTTCTGTCCAGAATGAATACGTTTATGCGTAATTAGGCTACTATTGTGAGAGAAAGATTTGTTACAGATGTTGCAGTGATATGGTTTCTCTCCTGTATGAATACGTTTGTGAGAAGTCAAAGCACTACTTTGAGGGAATGATTTACCACAAATATTACAGGAATATGGTGTCTCTCCTGTGTGAATTCGTTTGTGATATGTCAAAGCACTACTTTGAGGGAATGATTTACCACAGATGTCACAGTGATATGGCTTCTCTCCTGTATGAATACGTTTGTGAGAAGTTAAAGTACTTTGGTGAGAGAATGATTTACCACAGATGTCACAATGAAATGGCTTCTCTACTGCATGAACACATTTGTGCTTATTCAAGCTGCCCTTTCGAGAGAAAGACCTTTTACACACATCACAGTAATGTGACAATTTTCGTCTCCTCTTTGCTTTATCTTCTGGAAAAGTCAAATCCTTTGCTTTCTCACTCTTTTCCATTATTCTTCTTTGAAAATTACAATATATATACTCTTTTTCCTTGTCTTTGGTTCTATAGTGTTTCGTTTACAAAGATTTTGACTGCTGTATTTCTGTCCAGTGTTACTTTCATCTGAATACTCTTTAGTAAATTCATCCAAGTTTAATTTGCAACCAGACTCATCTTGTAGACACTCCAGCCGGTGATGTCCAGAAAGTTTGCTAATAACACATTTCAGAGTAAATATATCATAGGAATTCTACCACCCACTTATAGAAACAATGATATATATCTGCTCTGTACAATATTTTCATTTCCGTGTTTAAAAAAAGATAAATAATGAGAATGTATCTTCTGTTATTCCAATGTCATCTGATATTCTGAAATAATAAAGAAACAACAGTGTAAGATATAGAGGCTACTTAGAAAATACATACTTAACATTTCCATACACATAATCTCTAGAAATAAACATTTACCAAAAGAACTTTTTAATTTATTAAAATTTACACGTGAAAATCTTATGTGAAGCTAACATATTTCTAAACTCCATTTACACATTCACATTGAAAAATATACGCACGCATACATACATATATATATATATATATATATATATATATATATATATATATATATATATATATATATATATACATATATGACTGGTTGGTGTTAGGAAGGGCATCCAGCTGTAGAAACTCTGCCAAATCAGATTGAACCCTGGTGTCGCCTCCTGGTCCAGCAGTCCTCAGTCAAATCGTCCAACCCATGCTAGCATGGAAAGTGGACGTTAAACGACGATGATGACGACGATGTATATATGTATATATACTAGCAAAAATACCTGGCATTGCCCAAACGAAATTTAAAGATGCCTTTTAGATCGTCAACCTAAACATAGATTACACACGTCTTGCATACTCATAGCTGAGCTACCAACTTTATACATTAATAACCTAGGGTTTCCCAGGTTATTGAAAATAACGAAGTTTAAAAGATTTTTTTTTTTGCATTTTCAGTACTCCGTTGGAGACAAGGTCGGAATCCGTAGAAAAAAGGGGGTGGTCATGAATGGATGCACAAACGCACACAATCAAATATGAACTACTTGTTCCGAAACACGCCAACTAACCGATGGAGGGTGTAGAAGGTTGCCTCCATAGCTAGAAATAGCAGCCAAATGTCGCACACATCAAAGGACATCTGAGACACAAAGTATTAAAAGATCAAATGCTTTCATTGTTTAATACTCACGGAAATGCTTTTATAAAGGATAGTGTTGTTATAAGTGAGTCAGGCGGTAGAAAAATCTATTTTAAATGCGTTTTGGAGTGAATTAAGAGAAATTCCGGCGCCAGACACGTTTCTAAACACTTAATGAATGGAGGCAGAAGTATGTTTAGTGCGCATGCGTATGAAATATAGATTTCCCATTTTCTCACAAGACCCGCATTTTCGGGAGTAAGTGGTGCGAGTAAGTCGACTCCATGAACCTTTGTAGTCAACTGGTATTCATTTTATTGAACCCCCAAAAAGGTGAAAGGCACAGTCGACTTCGCCGGAGTTTCGACGTACATACACAAATATCGGCATAACGTACAAAAGGTGGACCCTGTCTACTGGGTCTATTCAATCTGACGTGCAGATTTTTTGAGTTAATTTTCTTCACCTACACACTTTGAGACTTTGGATACTGATAGAATGTGTCATGTAGAACAGGGTTTACTCTTAACGTTTTTTGACAAAATTTGGATTAAAGTTGTCGTATTTCGGTAATTTTAACCAATTAATGACGTGTATTCAGTTGAAAAAAATTACTGCTGCTGTTTGCGAACAACTTCCGGGTCCATTGACAAAATGATGAGTCTTCGACAACAGAAAAGTTTCCCCAAACAAAACCTTTCTTTAATAACCAGAGACGTTTTTATAGCAACATATATGAGAATGTGTCCAACAATCTATCTATCTATCTATTTATATATATATATATATATATATATACATACGTATATGTGTAAAAAAAATCTCATCAGGCAATCGAGGCAATGAAAGAGCCTCTACCTGGCCGCTCGACAAGCTAAAAATAGCAGCCAAACAATCCCCCAACCTAAATCACACGTCCACTGTACGTAATGTCCTAGATTAACCATTTCAAAGTATTTAGTTAAAAAACAAATTAATTGAATAATCTGCACCCACTACACTCTTGGAGTGGTTGGCGTTGGGAAGGGCATCCAGCTGTAGAAACTGCCAAATCTGATTGGAGCCTGGTGCAGCCATCTGGTTCGCCAGTCCTCAGTCAAATCGTCCAACCCATGCTAGCATGGAAAACAGACGTTAAACGACGATGATTTTCTTTTAGAGCCACTTTATCAATAAACTGATATTGAGGAGGAATTCCAACTGCATTTTGTCGGTCACTAACTCAACAACACCTCTATGGGATCCAGTGGCTTAAGACATCATCAGCAAAACCCATGTCCAGTTTCGGCCCCTACTAATGTTTTAATATTATACTTCTACTTGTTTCACACAAACATTTCTTGATAAGAATTTTGTACCATTCTTTTGCTTACCTGCCCAGACTTCGTTATCACTAATTTCCATAACTTCACTATTTTCACTTATTCTTTTCAAAATTATTTGAATTTTCAATCTTATGTAATCCACACTCTCGAAAAGGTATTTCTGCAAAATGTTATCTAAAAACATGGATAAAGGAAGATAGAGTAGAAACAATTTTCCCCATGAGATTTCCGAGGGTTCCACCCCGCTTTTCCAACCATAATAAGTATTTTGTGGCACATTAAGGGGTCACCGTAATTCACTCGACGAAAAAAATAAAATTACAATCTTTCTGGGATTATGCATTAACTGGTGCAGTCGGTGTGCCTGGAGTTACTGTAGATAAACAAATGACGAGAAGGATTAGAACTGTTATTTATTACAACACCTTATAAAAAATACATGGCAAATATCTTACATATTGTGAAATGGTTTGGAAAAATCTAAGTAACTATATCTGTTACAGTGTAAATTGTAACATAGCTGAAATTCTGTAGCATTTTCATGGCTTAGTTCTGTAATGCTGGGCAGCATCAGTTGTTCTGATCTCATCTCCATCTCTCCTCCATTGTCTCTGCCCAAACACGTTAAGGACCATTCCTTATATTATGAGTGGTAGTCAGGAAGAGAAACCAGTAGTTTCTGTGACTGCAATTTCACTTGGCTTGATGTATCTTCTTCTCATTTGTAATAATGTAAAGCTTAATAGACAGGAAGACAATATGCTTCCTACATATATAAATGTTGGTTTCTTTCAGTTTCTCTCTAAAAAAAACACCACTCACACGGGTTTGTTCGGCCTAGTGTTCTAGTAGAAAATAATTGCACAAGGTGCCACGCAGTGGGACTGATCCTAGAAGCATGCAGTTGGGAAGCAAGGTTCATACCACACAGCCATACCTATTGCTTTAAATAGTTTCTTATAATTCATGCAAGACAAATTTAAAATCTCCAAAAACGTTGCTTTTATTAAAAATAAAAAAATGCCAAAGTTGAGTTATCTAAGATGTGGTGAAATAAACTCTAGAGTTAGGAGGCTGTTATCACACGTTGTTCTATCTCTTCTCCTGTGTCAATACATTTACAGTTAGAGAGATCGTCCATTTTTTTTTTCTTTCTTTTAGTGCGCATGCGTATGAAATATAGATTTCCCATTTTCTCACAAGGCCAGCAATTTCGGGAGTAAGTGGTGAGAGTAAGTCGATTCCATGAACCTTAGTAGTCAACTGGTATTCATTTTATTGAACCCCCAAAAAGGTGAAAGGCACAGTCGACTTCGCCGGAGTTTCGGCGTACATACACAAATGTCGGCATAACGTACAAAAGGTGGACCCTGTCTACTGGGTCTATTCAATCTGACGTGCAGATTTTTTTGGTTAATTTTCTTCACCTACACACTTTGAGACTTTGGATACTGATAGAATGTGTCATGTAGAACAGGGTTTACTCTTAACGTTTTTTGACAAACACAGACACAAAGATGTATTTAGATACACACATATTTATAATCAATGTTGGTTATGAGTTTTGCTTAAATTAACTGTGGCTGGTTCATCTTGATGTAGCTGTGTGTTGGTTATGCATCAACTGGTCTAGTCTGTGTGCCTGGAGTGACAGAAGATAAATGAATGACAAGAAGAACCAGGTAAATTCAATGCAACTGTTATTTATTACAACCACTTATAAAATTACATGGCAAATGTCTTACATATTGTGAAGTAACTGGTTTTGCAAGTTTTAAATAACTTTTGTCTGGAACAGTAGAAGTTGTATTATAGTCGAAATTCTGTAGCATGTTCATAGTTTGTATGCTGGGCAGCAGTGGTTCTTGTGATCTGATCTGTCTCTCGCTCTCTTCCATCTTCTCTCTGCCCAAAAGCATGAGGGACCATTCCTTATATGACTGGTGGACAAGAAGAGAATTTATCTGCTTTGGGATAAAAACACTTGCTAAAACACTGATTGACTACTTAAGACCATTTGATCTTTGCAATGGATTTAGTCCAACCCTAATTTTGTGATCCATGTTGGCAATATTGAAATACACACATCATCCTAATTAGCATTTAATGTCCATTGACCATGCTGGCATGGGTTGGATGGTTTGACCTGGGTTGGCAAGCAGTAAGTTATCTAAGATGTGGTGACATAAACTACACAGTTGGGAGGTTCTTATCACACACTGTTCTATCTCCTCTCCTGTGTGAATATATTTAGTTAGAGAGATCGTCCATTTTTTTTTTCTTTCTTTGGCATAAAAGAAACTTTGACAATTATAACAATTCCCTGATGAGTCGCTTGGTTATTGCCATGGAGAAAGCCCACAACACTATCACCAGTGTAGGAGGAGGCCAAAATGCTTCTTGTTCTTCAGAATTGTCACACATCTATATGAACAGATGCACATTTAGTTAACACTAGAAGTACCAAACGGTCATTTATCATCAATTTTGCTTATTACTTTTTAATTTCTACAACTATTTAATATACAATCATGTGCATCATTTCATATATATGTGTATAGATATATATGTTTTTTTTACATGTAAATAAATGCTAAAAGAATATATTTTCAAATCCTTTATTCACTGCATTTGCTTTATATTCAAAATAAACTGTATTAGGTAAATGTTTTCAATGGCAGTCAAAAAGTTACCCCTATGGTCCTTGTGGGAAGCAAGAAATGTTAGTACTTGTAGGGTTAGCCCTTTAGCATTTAAAGTGGCCATATCTGGTCCAAATTTTCTATCTATCTTATGGTGAAACTAGCCAGAGTTGGCCTCTTACACCTACCCTACCATGTCATTCCAAATATAAACAATCATGTTATAAAAACTTGAAAGCTGTGAGATAATGCATGACAAATTGAAAATAATGAGAATAAATGAACATCACATTCAACAGAATAATCTGCATGGTAAAGGGTTTAGTCACCACTTACAGAGAAAAGGATTTTCTCATGTATGAATACGTTTATGAGAAGTTAAGGCACTACTTCGAGAAAATGATATACCACAGATATCACAGGGATATGGCTTCTCTCCTGTATGAATCCGTTTATGTTCAGTCAAAGCAGAGTTGCGAGGGAATGATTTGCCACAGATATTACAGGAATATGGTTTCACTCCTGTATGTGTACGTTTGTGAGAAGTGAAAGCACTTCTACGAGAGAATGATTTACTACAGATGTTACACTGATATGGTTTTTCTCCTGTATGAACACGTTTGTGAAGACAGAAATAACTTTTCTCAGAGAATGATTTACCACAGATATCACAAGAATAAGGTGTCTCTCCTGTATGAGTACGTTTGTGAATAGTCAGGGTACTACTTACAGCGAAAGATTTGTTACAGATTTCACATTGATATGGCTTCGCTCCTGTATGAATACGTTTATGAGAAGTTAAACTGCTGTTGCTAGAGAGAGATTTACCACAGATATTACAGGAATATGGTGTCTCACCTGAATGAATACGTTTGTGCATATTCAAGTAACCCTTTTGAGAGAATGATTTACCACAGATGTCACAGTGAAATGGCTTCTCCCCTGTATGAATACGTTTATGCGTAATTAGGCTACTACACTCAGAGAAAGATTTGTTACAGATGTCACATTGATATGGCTTCGCTCCCGTATGAATACGTTTATGAGAAGTTAAACTACTGTTGCTAGAGAGAGATTTACCACAGATATTACAGGAATATGGTGTCTCACCTGAATGAATACGTTTGTGCATATTCAAGTAACCCTTTTGAGAGAATGATTTACCACAGATGTCACAGTGAAATGGCTTCTCCCCTGTATGAATACGTTTATGCGTAATTAGGCTACTACACTGAGAGAAAGATTTGTTACAGATGTCACATTGATATGGCTTCTCTCCTGTATGTGTACGTTTGTGAGAAGTGAAAGCACAATTGCGAGGGAATGATTTACCACAGATATTACAGGAATATGGCTTTTCTCCTGTATGAATACGTTTGTGAAGACGGAAATAACTTTTCTCAGAGAATGATTTACCACAGATATCACAGTGATATGGCTTCTCTCCTGTATGGATATATTTGTGTTTAGATAAGCCAGAACTCGCAGAGAATGATTTACCACAGATATCACAGTGATATGGCTTCTCTCCTGTATGAACACGTTTATGAGTAGCTAAGGTGCCATTTCGGGAGAATGATTTGCCACAGATGTCACAGTGATATGGCTTCTCTCCTGTATGGATATATTTGTGTTTAGATAAGTTGAAACTCATGGAGAATGATGTACCACAGATGTCACAGTGAAATGGCTTCTGTCCAGTATGAATACGTTTATGCGTAATTAGGCTACTACACTGAGAGAAAGATTTGTTACAGATGTCACACTTATATGGCTTCTCTCCTGTATGAATACGTTTGTGAGAAGTCAAAGCACTGTTGCCAGAAAATGATTTACTGCAGATATTACAGGAATATGGTGTCTCTCCTGTGTGAATACGTTTATGATGAGTTAAAGCACTACTTTGAGAGAACGATTTACCACAGATGTCACAGTGATATGGCTTCTCCCCTGTATGAGTACGTTGGTGTGTGGTCAAGCTACTACTTCCAGAAAATGATTTACCACAGATGTCACAATGAAATGGCTTCTCTACTGCATGAACACATTTGTGCTTATTCAAGCTGCCCTTTCGAGAGAAAGACCTTTTACAGACATCACAGTCATGTGACAATTTTCGTCTCCTCTTTGCTTTATCTTCTGAAAAAGTCAAGTCCTTTGCTTTCTCACTCTTTTCCATTATTCCTCTTTGAAAATTACAATATATATACTCTTTTTCCTTGTCTTTGGTTCTATAGTGTTTCGTTTACAAATATTGTGACTGCTGTATTTCTGTCCAGTGTTACTTTCATCTGAATACTCTTTAGTAAATTTATCCAAGTTTAATTTGCAACCAGACTCATCTTGTAGACACTCCAGCCGGTGATGTCCAGAAAGTTTGCTAATAACACATTTCAGAGTAAATATATCAGAGGAATTCTACCACCCACTTATAGAAACAATGATATATATCTGCTCTGTACAATATTTTCATTTCCGTGTTTAAAAGAAGATAAATAATGAGAATGTATCTTCTGTTATTCCAATGTCATCTGATATTCTGAAATAATAAAGAAACAACAGTGTAAGATATAGAGGCTACTTAAAAATACAGACTTAACATTTCCATACACATAAACTCTAGAAATAAACATTTACCAAAAGAACTTTTTAATTTATTAAAATTTACACGTGAAAATCTTATGTGAAGCTAACATATTTCTAAACTCCATTTACACATTCACATTGAAAAATATACACACACATACATACATATATATATATATATATATACAAATAATTACAGAGGCATCAAGCTGTTAGATCAGGTTATGAAAGTTACAGAGAGGGTCATAGCCCAACTAATTAGGGAGCGAATCAATTTAGATGAGATGCAGTTTGGGTTCGTGCCAGGTAAAAGCACTACTGATGCCTTATTTCTAGTGAGACAGTTGCAGGAGAAATACCTAGCTAAGGATAAACCTCTGTACCTGGCTTTCGTTGACATGGAGAAAGCCTTTGACAGGGTCCCCCGATCCCTTATCTGGTGGTCAATGAGGAAACTTGGGATAGAAGAATGGTTAGTGAGAGCTGTGCGAGCCATGTACAGAGATGCTGCCAGTAAGGTGAGGGTTGGAAATGAGTACAGCAATGAATTCCGGGTAGAGGTAGGGGTCCACCAAGGTTCCGTCCTCAGCCCCCTCTTATTTACCATAGTCCTCCAGGCAATCACAGAGGAGTTCAAGACAGGTTGCCCTTGGGAGCTCCTCTATGCTGATGACGTTGCCCTAATTGCGGAGTCACTATCAGAACTAGAGGAGAAGTTTCAGGTGTAGAAGCAAGGTCTAGAATTGAAGGGCCTTAGAGTCAACCTAGCTAAATCCAAAATCCTAATAAGTAGGAAGGTAGATAAAACACAAACCCCTTCAGGTAGATGGCCCTGCTCAGTATGTAGAAAAGGAGTAGGTAGTAACTCTATAAGATGTACCCGGTGCAAGCTATGGACACATAAGAGGTGCAGCAACATCAAAGGCAGGTTAACTAGCAAGTTAGTTTTTGTTTGTGGCAGATGTTCAGGTGCAATAAAGACTGTAAACAAACAGGAAACAACTTCTATCTCATTCCAGGGTGAAAAACTAGAGGTAGTCGATAGCTTCCGCTATCTGGGCGACCAAGTTAGTAGTGGGGGTGGGTGCGCTGAAAGTGTAGCTGCTAGAATAAGAATAGCGTGGGCAAAGTTTAGAGAGCTCTTACCCCTGCTGGCGACAAAGGGACTCTCACTCAGAGTAAAAGGCAGACTGTATGACGCATGCGTACGAACAACCATGCTACATGGCAGTGAAACATGGGCTGTAACTGCTGAGGACATACGTAAGCTCGCAAGGAATGAAGCCAGTATTCTCCGTTGGATGTGTAATGTCAATGTGAATACCCGTCAGAGTGTAAGTATCTTGAGAGAAAAGCTGAACATTAGAAGCATCAGTTGTGGCGTGCAAGAGAGACGATTGCGCTGGTATGGACATGTGGTGAGAATGGATGAGGATAGCTGCGTGAAAAAGTGCCACACCCTAACAGTTGAGGGAACCCGTGGAAGAGGTAGGCCCAGGAAGACCTGGGCTGAGGTGGTGAGGCAAGACCTTCGTACATTGGGCCTCACCGAGGCGATGACTACTGACCGAGACCTTTGGAAATGTGCTGTGCGTGAGAAGACCCGGCAAGCCAAGTAAGATCGTTGCCAGTGCCCCTGGACTGGTTCTTGTGCGAGTGGCACATGAGATGCACCATTTTGAGCGTGGCCGTTGCAAGTACCGCCTGACTGGCTCCTGTAGGATTTTCGAGCGAGATCGTTGCCAGTGCCCCTGGACTGGCTTGTGCGGGTGGCACATAAAAGACACCATTTCGAGCGTGGCCGTTTTCGTGCGGGTGACACGTAAAAGCACCCACTACACTCTCTGAGTGGTTGGCGTTAGTAAGGGCATCCAGCTGTAGAAACTCTGCCAAATCAGACTGGAGCCTGGTGTTGCCATCCGGTTTCACCAGTCCTCAGTCAAATCGTCCAACCCATGCTAGCATGGAAAGCGGACGTTAAACGATGATGATGATGATGATGATGATATATATATATATATATATATATATATATGTATATACATATATGAGTGGTTGGTGTTTGGAAGGGCATCCAGCTGTAGAAACTCTGCCAAATCAGATTGAAACCTCGTGTCGCCTCCTGGTCCAGCAGTCCTCAGTCAAATCGTCCAACCCATGCTAGCATGGAAAGTGGACGTTAAACGACGATGATGACGACGATATATATATGTATATATACTAGCAAAAATACCTGGCATTGCCCAAACGAAATTTAAAGATGCCTTTTAGATCGTCAACCTAAACATAGATTACACAGGTCTTGCATACTCATAGCTGAGCTACCAACTTTATACATTAATAACCTAGGGTTTCCCAGGTTATTGAAAATAACGAAATTTAAGTATTCCTTTTAAATCTCTAAGTACAACGAAACATGAATTATGTAGCTCTCAACAATTAGCTGAGGTACAAACTATTAATGTCAATAACATGTTTTATCTGATGTTCTCAGTGTTAAAAATTGTTAAAAAAACAGGTAGTTTTTTGTCTTTGCAACCACCTTCAATTGTTAGTACTTATTTGAAACACGTTGAACCTGAAAATACATAGATTTGAGAAGAACAGGCCTGCAGGTGCTCCACTCCTGTTTCTAAGTACATTTAACAAAACTGCAATCAGATGACACGAGTATAAACAAATATATTGGAACAAATCCGGAAATTAATCACAGTTTAATTATGTAGAGCTCCTAAATATACAATGTTTTGAATGTGTCCTTTAATTGGTGTATAGATGAAAAGATTTTCGGGACTTCCAACTCACGGACATCCTACATATAATTGGCCGTTATGTGGAGCTGAGATGTCTTGCTCACAGGGCCATTAACTATTGCTAAAGTTCTGTACAATGTTTGGGAGCACATGCATTATGCGATCAATGACAAATGGTACCATCTCACCACAGGCTTTCTGCCCCAGCCCCGAATTTGGATGATCATTACTTTCGGAAAATTGGATATTTTTTTAATGAAATTTTCTGGAAATATGTTATATCATGTAGATTCTGAAGATATGCAAAATTTTGCGGGAAGATTTTGGGACAATTCGTCGGAGTACACTTCAATTCGTCTCAACTTTCAGAAAAATGAATATTCTTTAATGAAATTATCTATAAATATAGCTGACTATGTAGATTCCAAGCATTTTGGGGTAAAAGACCTAGCAGTTATCTTTCCGAACAGTTCCCCACTGGGGTGGGGGTGGGGGGTTCGGAACAAGTTGTTCATATTTGATTCAGTTTCTTCGATGTGTGCGTTTGTGCATCCGTACATAACCCTTAAATCTGGTCGTAAAACTTCGGGGTGGGTGTATTACAATGTTGAAAAGATTTTTTGGCACTGTCATAGTATTAGCTGTCAGAAGTGAAAGTAGAAAAATCTGACAAGGAACGTTACTGCTGGTTTGAGTTGATTCTTTGGCTACTGACAGCTAATACCATGACTGGCCGGAGCGAGCTATATGTCTGTCTGTCTGTCTCCCTCTCTCTCTATCTATCACTCGAAAGTTATTGGAACAAATTTGACACCTATATCCATCCGTTTGAAAACACACAGAGTATAAGGGTACTACTAAAGCAGAGTGGTCCCGAACGCGCAGTCGCGCGTCCGCGCTAGCTAGTCGTGAGTGGTCGATCCTATTATTTTTAAACTTCAAACTTCATTTGTTTTCTATTTTGATAAATTCCCTCCGTTGAAAATTATATTTTTATATTTTAAATAATTTGCAATTTCAGAAAATATATTTTTATATTAAATTTGCGTTTTCTAATTTGATAAATTCTACGGACACAAACAGAGGTGAACGAGTGATAGATAGATAGATAGATAGATATAGAGAGAGAGATAGTGAGATAGACAGACCGACAGACAAATAGATAGCTCCGGCCAGTCAGTAGCCAAAGAATCAACTCAAACCAGCGGTAACGTTCCTTGTCAGTTCTACTTTCAATTCTGACAGCTAATACCATGACAGTGCCCATTTTTTTTTTTTTTTTGCATATTTTGTACTCCGTTGGAGACAAGGTCGGAATCCGCAGAAAAAAGGGGGTGGTCATGAATGAATGCACTAACGCACACAATCAAATATGAACTACTTGTTCCGAAACACCCTAATTTTGTGATCCATGTTGGCAATATTGAAATACACACATCATCCTAATTAGCATTTAATGTCCATTGACCATGCTGGCATGGGTTGGATGGTTTGACCTGGGTTGGCAAGCAGTAAGTTATCTAAGATGTGGTGACATAAACTACACAGTTGGGAGGTTCTTATCACACACTGTTCTATCTCCTCTCCTGTGTGAATATATTTAGTTAGAGAGATCGTCCATTTTTTTTTTTCTTTCTTTGGCATAAAAGAAACTTTGACAATTATAACAATTCCCTGATGAGTCGCTTGGTTATTGCCCTGGAGAAAGCCCACAACACTATCACCAGTGTAGGAGGAGGCCAAAATGCTTCTTGTTCTTATGAATTGTCACATTGATAGTCACACATCTATATGAACAGATGCACATTTAGTTAACACTAGAAGTACCAAACGGTCATTTATCATCAATTTTGCTTATTACTTTTTAATTTCTACAACTATTTAATATACAATCATGTGCATCATTTCATATATATGTGTATAGATATATGTTTTTTTTACATGTAAATAAATGCTAAAAGAATATATTTTCAAATCCTTTATTCACTGCATTTGCTTTATATTCAAAATAAACTGTATTAGGTAAATGTTTTCAATGGCAGTCAAAAAGTTACCCCTATGGTCCTTGTGGGAAGCAAGAAATGTTAGTACTTGTAGGGTTAGCCCTTTAGCATTTAAAGTGGCCATATCTGGTCCAAATTTTCTATCTATCTTATGGTGAAACTAGCCAGAGTTGGTCTCTTACACCTACCCTACAATGTCATTCCAAATATAAACAATCATGTTATAAAAACTTGAAAGCTGTGAGATAATGCATGACAAATTGAAAATAATGAGAAAAAATGAACATCACATTCAACAGAATAATCTGCATGGTAAAGGGTTTAGTCACCACTTACAGAGAAAAGGATTTTCTCATGTATGGAAACGTTTGTGAGTAGCTAAGTTGCCACTTTGAGAGAATGATTTACCACGGATATCACAGTGATATGGCTTGTCTCCTGTATGAATATGTTTATGTTCAGTCAAAGCAGAGTTGCGAGGGAATGATTTACCACAGATATTACAGGAATATGGTTTCACTCCTGTATGAGTACGTTTGTGAGAAGTGAAAGCACTTCTACGAGAGAATGATTTACTACAGATGTTACACTGATATGGTCTTTCTGCTGTATGAACACGTTTGTGACGAATGAAATAACTTTTCTCAGAGAATGATTTACCACAGACATCACAGTGATATGGCGTCTCTCCAGTATGAATATGTTTGTGTTTAGTTAATCGATCATTTGTAGACAATGATTTCCCACAAATGTCACAGCGAAATTGCTTTTTCCCTGTATGAACAATCATGTGTGAATTTAATGCACGTTGGTTAGCGAATGATGTACCACAGACATCACAGTGATAATTGCCGGTATGAATACGTTTGTGTATAGTCAAGTAACCTTTTGAGAACAATTTACCACAGATATCACAGCGGTATGGCTTCTCTCCTGTATGGATATATTTATGTTTAGATAAGTTGCCACTTTGAGAGAATGCTTTACCACAGATATCACAGTGATATGGTGTCTCTCCTGTATGAATATATTTATGTCTAGCTAAGCTGTCTTTGCGGGAGAATGATTTACCACAGATATCACAATAAGGTGTCTCTCCTGTATGAATACGTTTGTGTATAGTTAGGTTACTACGTGCAGTGAAAGATTTATTGCAGATTTCACATTGATATGGCTTCTCTCCTGTATGAATACGTTTATGAGAAGTTAAACTTCTGTTGCTAGAGAGAGATTTACCACAGATATTACAGGAATATGGTGTCTCACCTGAATGAATACGTTTGTGCATATTCAAGTAACCCTTTTGAGAGAATGATTTACTACAGATGTTACACTGATATGGTCTTTCTCCTGTATGAACACGCTTGTGAGAAATGAAAGCACTTTGGTCAGAGAATGATTTACCGCAGATGTCACAGTGAAATGGCTTCTCCCCTGTATGAATACGTTTATGCGTAATTAGGCTACTATTGTGAGAGAAAGATTTGTTACAGATGTTGCAGTGATATGGTTTCTCTCCTGTATGAATACGTTTGTGAGAAGTCAAAGCACTACTTTGAGGGAATGATTTACCACAAATATTACAGGAATATGGTGTCTCTCCTGTGTGAATTCGTTTGTGAGAAGTCAAAGCACTACTTTGAGGGAATGATTTACCACAGATGTCACAGTGATATGGCTTCTCTCCTGTATGAATACGTTTGTGAGAAGTTAAAGTACTTTGGTGAGAGAATGATTTACCACAGATGTCACAATGAAATGGCTTCTCTACTGCATGAACACATTTGTGCTTATTCAAGCTGCCCTTTCGAGAGAAAGACCTTTTACACACATCACAGTAATGTGACAATTTTCGTCTCCTCTTTGCTTTATCTTCTGGAAAAGTCAAATCCTTTGCTTTCTCAGTCTTTTCCATTATTCCTCTTTGAAAATTACAATATATATACTCTTTTTCCTTGTCTTTGGTTCTATAGTGTTTCGTTTACAAATATTGTGACTGCTGTATTTCTGTCCAGTGTTACTTTCATCTGAATACTCTTTAGTAAATTCATCCAAGTTTAATTTGCAACCAGACTCATCTTGTAGACACTCCAGCCGGTGATGTCCAGAAAGTTTGCTAATAACACATTTCAGAGTAAATATATCATAGGAATTCTACCACCCACTTATAGAAACAATGATATATATCTGCTCTGTACAATATTTTCATTTCCGTGTTTAAAAAAAGATAAATAATGAGAATGTATCTTCTGTTATTCCAATGTCATCTGATATTCTGAAATAATAAAGAAACAACAGTGTAAGATATAGAGGCTACTTAGAAAATACAGACTTAACATTTCCATACACATAAACTCTAGAAATAAACATTTACCAAAAGAACTTTTTAATTTATTAAAATTTACACGTGAAAATCTTATGTGAAGCTAACATATTTCTAAACTCCATTTACACATTCACATTGAAAAATATACGCACACATACATACATATATATATATATATATATATATATATATATATATATATATATATATATATATATATATATATACATATATGACTGGTTGGTGTTAGGAAGGGCATCCAGCTGTAGAAACTCTGCCAAATCAGATTGAACCCTGGTGTCGCCTCCTGGTCCAGCAGTCCTCAGTCAAATCGTCCAACCCATGCTAGCATGGAAAGTGGACGTTAAACGACGATGATGACGACGATGTATATATGTATATATACTAGCAAAAATACCTGGCATTGCCCAAACGAAATTTAAAGATGCCTTTTAGATCGTCAACCTAAACATAGATTACACACGTCTTGCATACTCATAGCTGAGCTACCAACTTTATACATTAATAACCTAGGGTTTCCCAGGTTATTGAAAATAACGAAGTTTAAAAGATTTTTTTTTTTGCATTTTCAGTACTCCGTTGGAGACAAGGTCGGAATCCGTAGAAAAAAGGGGGTGGTCATGAATGGATGCACAAACGCACACAATCAAATATGAACTACTTGTTCCGAAACACGCCAACTAACCGATGGAGGGTGTAGAAGGTTGCCTCCATAGCTAGAAATAGCAGCCAAATGTCGCACACGTCAAAGGACATCTGAGACACAAAGTATTAAAAGATCAAATGCTTTCATTGTTTAATACTCACGGAAATGCTTTTATAAAGGATAGTGTTGTTATAAGTGAGTCAGGCGGTAGAAAAATCTATTTTAAATGCGTTTTGGAGTGAATTAAGAGAAATTCCGGCGCCAGACACGTTTCTAAACACTTAATGAATGGAGGCAGAAGTATGTTTAGTGCGCATGCGTATGAAATATAGATTTCCCATTTTCTCACAAGACCCGCATTTTCGGGAGTAAGTGGTGCGAGTAAGTCGACTCCATGAACCTTTGTAGTCAACTGGTATTCATTTTATTGAACCCCCAAAAAGGTGAAAGGCACAGTCGACTTCGCCGGAGTTTCGACGTACATACACAAATATCGGCATAACGTACAAAAGGTGGACCCTGTCTACTGGGTCTATTCAATCTGACGTGCAGATTTTTTGAGTTAATTTTCTTCACCTACACACTTTGAGACTTTGGATACTGATAGAATGTGTCATGTAGAACAGGGTTTACTCTTAACGTTTTTTGACAAAATTTGGATTAAAGTTGTCGTATTTCGGTAATTTTAACCAATTAATGACGTGTATTCAGTTGAAAAAAATTACTGCTGCTGTTTGCGAACAACTTCCGGGTCCATTGACAAAATGATGAGTCTTCGACAACAGAAAAGTTTCCCCAAACAAAACCTTTCTTTAATAACCATGTGTTTTTATAGCAACATATATGAGAATGTGTCCAACAATCTATCTATCTATCTATTTATATATATATATATATATATATATACATACGTATATGTGTAAAAAAAATCTCATCAGGCAATCGAGGCAATGAAAGAGCCTCTACCTGGCCGCTCGACAAGCTAAAAATAGCAGCCAAACAATCCCCCAACCTAAATCACACGCCCACTGTACGTAATGTCCTAGATTAACCATTTCAAAGTATTTAGTTAAAAAACAAATTAATTGAATAATCTGCACCCACTACACTCTTGGAGTGGTTGGCGTTGGGAAGGGCATCCAGCTGTAGAAACTGCCAAATCTGATTGGAGCCTGGTGCAGCCATCTGGTTCGCCAGTCCTCAGTCAAATCGTCCAACCCATGCTAGCATGGAAAACAGACGTTAAACGACGATGATTTTCTTTTAGAGCCACTTTATCAATAAACTGATATTGAGGAGGAATTCCAACTGCATTTTGTCGGTCACTAACTCAACAACACCTCTATGGGATCCAGTGGCTTAAGACATCATCAGCAAAACCCATGTCCAGTTTCGGCCCCTACTAATGTTTTAATATTATACTTCTACTTGTTTCACACAAACATTTCTTGATAAGAATTTTGTACCATTCTTTTGCTTACCTGCCCAGACTTCGTTATCACTAATTTCCATAACTTCACTATTTTCACTTATTCTTTTCAAAATTATTTGAATTTTCAATCTTATGTAATCCACACTCTCGAAAAGGTATTTCTGCAAAATGTTATCTAAAAACATGGATAAAGGAAGATAGAGTAGAAACAATTTTCCCCATGATAACGGATGGGAATGGGGGTGGGGTGAGATTTCCGAGGGTTCCACCCCGCTTTTCCAACCATAATAAGTATTTTGTGGCACATTAAGGGGTCACCGTAATTCACTCGACGAAAAAAATAAAATTACAATCTTTCTGGGATTATGCATTAACTGGTGCAGTCGGTGTGCCTGGAGTTACTGTAGATAAACAAATGACGAGAAGGATTAGAACTGTTATTTATTACAACACCTTATAAAAAATACATGGCAAATATCTTACATATTGTGAAATGGTTTGGAAAAATCTAAGTAACTATATCTGTTACAGTGTAAATTGTAACATAGCTGAAATTCTGTAGCATTTTCATGGCTTAGTTCTGTAATGCTGGGCAGCATCAGTTGTTCTGATCTCATCTCCATCTCTCCTCCATTGTCTCTGCCCAAAAACGTTAAGGACCATTCCTTATATTATGAGTGGTAGTCAGGAAGAGAAACCAGTAGTTTCTGTGACTGCAATTTCACTTGGCTTGATGTATCTTCTTCTCATTTGTAATAATTTAAAGCTTGAAGACAATATGCTTCCTACATATATAAATGTTGGTTTCTTTCAGTTTCTCTCTAAAAAAAACACCACTCACACGGGTTTGTTCGGCCTAGTGTTCTAGTAGAAAATAATTGCACAAGGTGCCACGCAGTGGGACTGATCCTAGAAGCATGCAGTTGGGAAGCAAGGTTCATACCACACAGCCATACCTATTGCTTTAAATAGTTTCTTATAATTCATGCAAGACAAATTTAAAATCTCCAAAAACGTTGCTTTTATTAAAAATAAAAAAATGCCAAAGTTGAGTTATCTAAGATGTGGTGAAATAAACTCTAGAGTTAGGAGGCTGTTATCACACGTTGTTCTATCTCTTCTCCTGTGTCAATACATTTACAGTTAGAGAGATCGTCCATTTTTTTTTTTTCTTTCTTTTAGTGCGCATGCGTATGAAATATAGATTTCCCATTTTCTCACAAGGCCAGCAATTTCGGGAGTAAGTGGTGCGAGTAAGTCGATTCCATGAACCTTAGTAGTCAACAGTCAACTGGTATTCATTTTATTGAACCCCCAAAAAGGTGAAAGGCACAGTCGACTTCGCCGGAGTTTCGGCGTACATACACAAATGTCGGCATAACGTACAAAAGGTGGACCCTGTCTACTGGGTCTATTCAATCTGACGTGCAGATTTTTTTGGTTAATTTTCTTCACCTACACACTTTGAGACTTTGGATACTGATAGAATGTGTCATGTAGAACAGGGTTTACTCTTAACGTTTTTTGACAAACACAGACACAAAGATGTATTTAGATACACACATATTTATAATCAGTGTTGGTTATGAGTTTTGCTTAAATTAACTGTGGCTGGTTCATCTTGATGTAGCTGTGTGTTGGTTATGCATCAACTGGTCTAGTCTGTGTGCCTGGAGTGACAGAAGATAAATGAATGACAAGAAGAACCAGGTAAATTCAATGCAACTGTTATTTATTACAACCACTTATAAAATTACATGGCAAATGTCTTACATATTGTGAAGTAACTGGTTTTGCAAGTTTTAAATAACTTTTGTCTGGAACAGTAGAAGTTGTATTATAGTCGAAATTCTGTAGCATGTTCATAGTTTGTATGCTGGGCAGCAGTGGTTCTTGTGATCTGATCTGTCTCTCGCTCTCTTCTATCTTCTCTCTGCCCAAAAGCATGAGGGACCATTCCTTATATGACTGGTGGACAAGAAGAGAATTTATCTGCTTTGGGATAAAAACACTTGCTAAAACACTGATTGACTACTTAAGACCATTTGATCTTTGCAATGGATTTAGTCCAACCCTAATTTTGTGATCCATGTTGGCAATATTGAAATACACACATCATCCTAATTAGCATTTAATGTCCATTGACCATGCTGGCATGGGTTGGATGGTTTGACCTGGGTTGGCAAGCAGTAAGTTATCTAAGATGTGGTGACATAAACTACACAGTTGGGAGGTTCTTATCACACACTGTTCTATCTCCTCTCCTGTGTGAATATATTTAGTTAGAGAGATCGTCCATTTTTTTTTTTCTTTCTTTGGCATAAAAGAAACTTTGACAATTATAACAATTCCCTGATGAGTCGCTTGGTTATTGCCATGGAGAAAGCCCACAACACTATCACCAGTGTAGGAGGAGGCCAAAATGCTTCTTGTTCTTCAGAATTGTCACACATCTATATGAACAGATGCACATTTAGTTAACACTAGAAGTACCAAACGGTCATTTATCATCAATTTTGCTTATTACTTTTTAATTTCTACAACTATTTAATATACAATCATGTGCATCATTTCATATATATGTGTATATATATATATATGTTTTTTTTACATGTAAATAAATGCTAAAAGAATATATTTTCAAATCCTTTATTCACTGCATTTGCTTTATATTCAAAATAAACTGTATTAGGTAAATGTTTTCAATGGCAGTCAAAAAGTTACCCCTATGGTCCTTGTGGGAAGCAAGAAATGTTAGTACTTGTAGGGTTAGCCCTTTAGCATTTAAAGTGGCCATATCTGGTCCAAATTTTCTATCTATCTTATGGTGAAACTAGCCAGAGTTGGCCTCTTACACCTACCCTACCATGTCATTCCAAATATAAACAATCATGTTATAAAAACTTGAAAGCTGTGAGATAATGCATGACAAATTGAAAATAATGAGAATAAATAAACATCACATTCAACAGAATAATCTGCATGGTAAAGGGTTTAGTCACCACTTACAGAGAAAAGGATTTTCTCATGTATGAATACGTTTATGAGAAGTTAAGGCACTACTTCGAGAAAATGATATACCACAGATATCACAGGGATATGGCTTCTCTCCTGTATGAATCCGTTTATGTTCAGTCAAAGCAGAGTTGCGAGGGAATGATTTGCCACAGATATTACAGGAATATGGTTTCACTCCTGTATGTGTACGTTTGTGAGAAGTGAAAGCACTTCTACGAGAGAATGATTTACTACAGATGTTACACTGATATGGTTTTTCTCCTGTATGAACACGTTTGTGAAGACAGAAATAACTTTTCTCAGAGAATGATTTACCACAGATGTCACAGTGAAATGGCTTCTCCCCTGTATGAATACGTTTATGCGTAATTAGGCTACTACACTGAGAGAAAGATTTGTTACAGATGTCACATTGATATGGCTTCTCTCCTGTATGTGTACGTTTGTGAGAAGTGAAAGCACAATTGCGAGGGAATGATTTACCACAGATATTACAGGAATATGGCTTTTCTCCTGTATGAATACGTTTGTGAAGACGGAAATAACTTTTCTCAGAGAATGATTTACCACAGACATCACAGTGATATGGCGTCTCTCCAGTATGAATATGTTTGTGTTTAGTTAATCGATCATTTGTAGACAATGATTTCCCACAAATGTCACAGCGAAATTGCTTTTTCCCTGTATGAACAATCATGTGTGAATTTAATGCACGTTGGTTAGCGAATGATGTACCACAGACATCACAGTGATAATTGCCGGTATGAATACGTTTGTGTATAGTCAAGTAACCTTTTGAGAACAATTTACCACAGATATCACAGCGGTATGGCTTCTCTCCTGTATGGATATATTTATGTTTAGATAAGTTGCCACTTTGAGAGAATGCTTTACCACAGATATCACAGTGATATGGTGTCTCTCCTGTATGAATATATTTATGTCTAGCTAAGTTGTCTTTGCGGGAGAATGATTTACCACAGATATCACAATAAGGTGTCTCTCCTGTATGAATACGTTGGTGTATAATTAGGTTACTACGTGCAGTGAAAGATTTATTGCAGATTTCACATTGATATGGCTTCTCTCCTGTATGAATACGTTTATGAGAAGTTAAACTTCTGTTGCTAGAGAGAGATTTACCACAGATATTACAGGAATATGGTGTCTCACCTGAATGAATACGTTTGTGCATATTCAAGTAACCCTTTTGAGAGAATGATTTACTACAGATGTTACACTGATATGGTCTTTCTCCTGTATGAACACGCTTGTGAGAAATGAAAGTACTTCGGTCAGAGAATGATTTACCGCAGATGTCACAGTGAAATGGCTTCTGTCCAGAATGAATACGTTTATGCGTAATTAGGCTACTATTGTGAGAGAAAGATTTGTTACAGATGTTGCAGTGATATGGTTTCTCTCCTGTATGAATACGTTTGTGAGAAGTCAAAGCACTACTTTGAGGGAATGATTTACCACAAATATTACAGGAATATGGTGTCTCTCCTGTGTGAATTCGTTTGTGATATGTCAAAGCACTACTTTGAGGGAATGATTTACCACAGATGTCACAGTGATATGGCTTCTCTCCTGTATGAATACGTTTGTGAGAAGTTAAAGTACTTTGGTGAGAGAATGATTTACCACAGATGTCACAATGAAATGGCTTCTCTACTGCATGAACACATTTGTGCTTATTCAAGCTGCCCTTTCGAGAGAAAGACCTTTTACACACATCACAGTAATGTGACAATTTTCGTCTCCTCTTTGCTTTATCTTCTGGAAAAGTCAAATCCTTTGCTTTCTCACTCTTTTCCATTATTCTTCTTTGAAAATTACAATATATATACTCTTTTTCCTTGTCTTTGGTTCTATAGTGTTTCGTTTACAAATATTTTGACTGCTGTATTTCTGTCCAGTGTTACTTTCATCTGAATACTCTTTAGTAAATTCATCCAAGTTTAATTTGCAACCAGACTCATCTTGTAGACACTCCAGCCGGTGATGTCCAGAAAGTTTGCTAATAACACATTTCAGAGTAAATATATCATAGGAATTCTACCACCCACTTATAGAAACAATGATATATATCTGCTCTGTACAATATTTTCATTTCCGTGTTTAAAAAAAGATAAATAATGAGAATGTATCTTCTGTTATTCCAATGTCATCTGATATTCTGAAATAATAAAGAAACAACAGTGTAAGATATAGAGGCTACTTAAAAATACAGACTTAACATTTCCATAGAGATAAACTCTAGAAATAAACATTTACCAAAAGAACTTTTTAATTTATTAAAATTTACACGTGAAAATCTTATGTGAAGCTAACATATTTCTAAACTCCATTTACACATTCACATTGAAAAATATACGCACACATACATACATACATATATATATATATATATATATATATATATATATATATATATATACATATATGACTGGTTGGTGTTAGGAAGGGCATCCAGCTGTAGAAACTCTGCGAAATCAAATTGAACCCTGGTGTCGCCTCCTGGTCCAGCAGTCCTTAGTCAAATCGTCCAACCCATGCTAGCATGGAAAGTGGACGTTAAACGACGATGATGACGACGATGTATATATGTATATATACTAGCAAAAATACCTGGCATTGCCCAAACGAAATTTAAAGATGCCTTTTAGATCGTCAACCTAAACATAGATTACACACGTCTTGCATACTCATAGCTGAGCTACCAACTTTATACATTAATAACCTAGGGTTTCCCAGGTTATTGAAAATAACGAAGTTTAAAAGATTTTTTTTTTGCATTTTCAGTACTCCGTTGGAGACAAGGTCGGAATCCGTAGAAAAAAGGGGGTGGTCATGAATGGATGCACAAACGCACACAATCAAATATGAACTACTTGTTCCGAAACACGCCAACTAACCGATGGAGGGTGTAGAAGGTTGCCTCCATAGCTAGAAATAGCAGCCAAATGTCGCACACATCAAAGGACATCTGAGACACAAAGTATTAAAAGATCAAATGCTTTCATTGTTTAATACTCACGGAAATGCTTTTATAAAGGATAGTGTTGTTATAAGTGAGTCAGGCGGTAGAAAAATCTATTTTAAATGCGTTTTGGAGTGAATTAAGAGAAATTCCGGCGCCAGACACGTTTCTAAACACTTAATGAATGGAGGCAGAAGTATGTTTAGTGCGCATGCGTATGAAATATAGATTTCCCATTTTCTCACAAGACCCGCATTTTCGGGAGTAAGTGGTGCGAGTAAGTCGACTCCATGAACCTTTGTAGTCAACTGGTATTCATTTTATTGAACCCCCAAAAAGGTGAAAGGCACAGTCGACTTCGCCGGAGTTTCGACGTACATACACAAATATCGGCATAACGTACAAAAGGTGGACCCTGTCTACTGGGTCTATTCAATCTGACGTGCAGATTTTTTGAGTTAATTTTCTTCACCTACACACTTTGAGACTTTGGATACTGATAGAATGTGTCATGTAGAACAGGGTTTACTCTTAACGTTTTTTGACAAAATTTGGATTAAAGTTGTCGTATTTCGGTAATTTTAACCAATTAATGACGTGTATTCAGTTGAAAAAAATTACTGCTGCTGTTTGCGAACAACTTCCGGGTCCATTGACAAAATGATGAGTCTTCGACAACAGAAAAGTTTCCCCAAACAAAACCTTTCTTTAATAACCAGGTGTTTTTATAGCAACATATATGAGAATGTGTCCAACAATCTATCTATCTATCTATTTATATATATATATATATATATACATACGTATATGTGTAAAAAAAATCTCATCAGGCAATCGAGGCAATGAAAGAGCCTCTACCTGGCCGCTCGACAAGCTAAAAATAGCAGCCAAACAATCCCCCAACCTAAATCACACGCCCACTGTACGTAATGTCCTAGATTAACCATTTCAAAGTATTTAGTTAAAAAACAAATTAATTGAATAATCTGCACCCACTACACTCTTGGAGTGGTTGGCGTTGGGAAGGGCATCCAGCTGTAGAAACTGCCAAATCTGATTGGAGCCTGGTGCAGCCATCTGGTTCGCCAGTCCTCAGTCAAATCGTCCAACCCATGCTAGCATGGAAAACAGACGTTAAACGACGATGATTTTCTTTTAGAGCCACTTTATCAATAAACTGATATTGAGGAGGAATTCCAACTGCATTTTGTCGGTCACTAACTCAACAACACCTCTATGGGATCCAGTGGCTTAAGACATCATCAGCAAAACCCATGTCCAGTTTCGGCCCCTACTAATGTTTTAATATTATACTTCTACTTGTTTCACACAAACATTTCTTGATAAGAATTTTGTACCATTCTTTTGCTTACCTGCCCAGACTTCGTTATCACTAATTTCCATAACTTCACTATTTTCACTTATTCTTTTCAAAATTATTTGAATTTTCAATCTTATGTAATCCACACTCTCGAAAAGGTATTTCTGCAAAATGTTATCTAAAAACATGGATAAAGGAAGATAGAGTAGAAACAATTTTCCCCATGATAACGGATGGGAATGGGGGTGGGGTGAGATTTCCGAGGGTTCCACCCCGCTTTTCCAACCATAATAAGTATTTTGTGGCACATTAAGGGGTCACCGTAATTCACTCGACGAAAAAAATAAAATTACAATCTTTCTGGGATTATGCATTAACTGGTGCAGTCGGTGTGCCTGGAGTTACTGTAGATAAACAAATGACGAGAAGGATTAGAACTGTTATTTATTACAACACCTTATAAAAAATACATGGCAAATATCTTACATATTGTGAAATGGTTTGGAAAAATCTAAGTAACTATATCTGTTACAGTGTAAATTGTAACATAGCTGAAATTCTGTAGCATTTTCATGGCTTAGTTCTGTAATGCTGGGCAGCATCAGTTGTTCTGATCTCATCTCCATCTCTCCTCCATTGTCTCTGCCCAAACACGTTAAGGACCATTCCTTATATTATGAGTGGTAGTCAGGAAGAGAAACCAGTAGTTTCTGTGACTGCAATTTCACTTGGCTTGATGTATCTTCTTCTCATTTGTAATAATTTAAAGCTTGAAGACAATATGCTTCCTACATATATAAATGTTGGTTTCTTTCAGTTTCTCTCTAAAAAAAACACCACTCACACGGGTTTGTTCGGCCTAGTGTTCTAGTAGAAAATAATTGCACAAGGTGCCACGCAGTGGGACTGATCCTAGAAGCATGCAGTTGGGAAGCAAGGTTCATACCACACAGCCATACCTATTGCTTTAAATAGTTTCTTATAATTCATGCAAGACAAATTTAAAATCTCCAAAAACGTTGCTTTTATTAAAAATAAAAAAATGCCAAAGTTGAGTTATCTAAGATGTGGTGAAATAAACTCTAGAGTTAGGAGGCTGTTATCACACGTTGTTCTATCTCTTCTCCTGTGTCAATACATTTACAGTTAGAGAGATCGTCCATTTTTTTTTTTTCTTTCTTTTAGTGCGCATGCGTATGAAATATAGATTTCCCATTTTCTCACAAGGCCAGCAATTTCGGGAGTAAGTGGTGCGAGTAAGTCGATTCCATGAACCTTAGTAGTCAACAGTCAACTGGTATTCATTTTATTGAACCCCCAAAAAGGTGAAAGGCACAGTCGACTTCGCCGGAGTTTCGGCGTACATACACAAATGTCGGCATAACGTACAAAAGGTGGACCCTGTCTACTGGGTCTATTCAATCTGACGTGCAGATTTTTTTGGTTAATTTTCTTCACCTACACACTTTGAGACTTTGGATACTGATAGAATGTGTCATGTAGAACAGGGTTTACTCTTAACGTTTTTTGACAAACACAGACACAAAGATGTATTTAGATACACACATATTTATAATCAGTGTTGGTTATGAGTTTTGCTTAAATTAACTGTGGCTGGTTCATCTTGATGTAGCTGTGTGTTGGTTATGCATCAACTGGTCTAGTCTGTGTGCCTGGAGTGACAGAAGATAAATGAATGACAAGAAGAACCAGGTAAATTCAATGCAACTGTTATTTATTACAACCACTTATAAAATTACATGGCAAATGTCTTACATATTGTGAAGTAACTGGTTTTGCAAGTTTTAAATAACTTTTGTCTGGAACAGTAGAAGTTGTATTATAGTCGAAATTCTGTAGCATGTTCATAGTTTGTATGCTGGGCAGCAGTGGTTCTTGTGATCTGATCTGTCTCTCGCTCTCTTCCATCTTCTCTCTGCCCAAAAGCATGAGGGACCATTCCTTATATGACTGGTGGACAAGAAGAGAATTTATCTGCTTTGGGATAAAAACACTTGCTAAAACACTGATTGACTACTTAAGACCATTTGATCTTTGCAATGGATTTAGTCCAACCCTAATTTTGTGATCCATGTTGGCAATATTGAAATACACACATCATCCTAATTAGCATTTAATGTCCATTGACCATGCTGGCATGGGTTGGATGGTTTGACCTGGGTTGGCAAGCAGTAAGTTATCTAAGATGTGGTGACATAAACTACACAGTTGGGAGGTTCTTATCACACACTGTTCTATCTCCTCTCCTGTGTGAATATATTTAGTTAGAGAGATCGTCCATTTTTTTTTTTCTTTCTTTGGCATAAAAGAAACTTTGACAATTATAACAATTCCCTGATGAGTCGCTTGGTTATTGCCATGGAGAAAGCCCACAACACTATCACCAGTGTAGGAGGAGGCCAAAATGCTTCTTGTTCTTCAGAATTGTCATATTGATAGTCACACATCTATATGAACAGATGCACATTTAGTTAACACTAGAAGTACCAAACGGTCATTTATCATCAATTTTGCTTATTACTTTTTAATTTCTACAACTATTTAATATACAATCATGTGCATCATTTCATATATATGTGTATAGATATATATGTTTTTTTTACATGTAAATAAATGCTAAAAGAATATATTTTCAAATCCTTTATTCACTGCATTTGCTTTATATTCAAAATAAACTGTATTAGGTAAATGTTTTCAATGGCAGTCAAAAAGTTACCCCTATGGTCCTTGTGGGAAGCAAGAAATGTTAGTACTTGTAGGGTTAGCCCTTTAGCATTTAAAGTGGCCATATCTGGTCCAAATTTTCTATCTATCTTATGGTGAAACTAGCCAGAGTTGGTCTCTTACACCTACCCTACAATGTCATTCCAAATATAAACAATCATGTTATAAAAACTTGAAAGCTGTGAGATAATGCATGACAAATTGAAAATAATGAGAAAAAATAAACATCACATTCAACAGAATAATCTGCATGGTAAAGGGTTTAGTCACCACTTACAGAGAAAAGGATTTTCTCATGTATGGAAACGTTTGTGAGTAGCTAAGTTGCCACTTTGAGAGAATGATTTACCACGGATATCACAGTGATATGGCTTGTCTCCTGTATGAATATGTTTATGTTCAGTCAAAGCAGAGTTGCGAGGGAATGATTTACCACAGATATTACAGGAATATGGTTTCACTCCTGTATGAGTACGTTTGTGAGAAGTGAAAGCACTTCTACGAGAGAATGATTTACTACAGATGTTACACTGATATGGTCTTTCTGCTGTATGAACACGTTTGTGACGAATGAAATAACTTTTCTCAGAGAATGATTTACCACAGACATCACAGTGATATGGCGTCTCTCCAGTATGAATATGTTTGTGTTTAGTTAATCGATCATTTGTAGACAATGATTTCCCACAAATGTCACAGCGAAATTGCTTTTTCCCTGTATGAACAATCATGTGTGAATTTAATGCACGTTGGTTAGCGAATGATGTACCACAGACATCACAGTGATAATTGCCGGTATGAATACGTTTGTGTATAGTCAAGTAACCTTTTGAGAACAATTTACCACAGATATCACAGCGGTATGGCTTCTCTCCTGTATGGATATATTTATGTTTAGATAAGTTGCCACTTTGAGAGAATGCTTTACCACAGATATCACAGTGATATGGTGTCTCTCCTGTATGAATATATTTATGTCTAGCTAAGCTGTCTTTGCGGGAGAATGATTTACCACAGATATCACAATAAGGTGTCTCTCCTGTATGAATACGTTTGTGTATAGTTAGGTTACTACGTGCAGTGAAAGATTTATTGCAGATTTCACATTGATATGGCTTCTCTCCTGTATGAATACGTTTATGAGAAGTTAAACTTCTGTTGCTAGAGAGAGATTTACCACAGATATTACAGGAATATGGTGTCTCACCTGAATGAATACGTTTGTGCATATTCAAGTAACCCTTTTGAGAGAATGATTTACTACAGATGTTACACTGATATGGTCTTTCTCCTGTATGAACACGCTTGTGAGAAATGAAAGCACTTTGGTCAGAGAATGATTTACCGCAGATGTCACAGTGAAATGGCTTCTGTCCAGAATGAATACGTTTATGCGTAATTAGGCTACTATTGTGAGAGAAAGATTTGTTACAGATGTTGCAGTGATATGGTTTCTCTCCTGTATGAATACGTTTGTGAGAAGTCAAAGCACTACTTTGAGGGAATGATTTACCACAAATATTACAGGAATATGGTGTCTCTCCTGTGTGAATTCGTTTGTGAGAAGTCAAAGCACTACTTTGAGGGAATGATTTACCACAGATGTCACAGTGATATGGCTTCTCTCCTGTATGAATACGTTTGTGAGAAGTTAAAGTACTTTGGTGAGAGAATGATTTACCACAGATGTCACAATGAAATGGCTTCTCTCCTGTATGAACACGCTTGTGCTTATTCAAGCTGCCCTTTCGAGAGAAAGACCTTTTACACACATCACAGTAATGTGACAATTTTCGTCTCCTCTTTGCTTTATCTTCTGGAAAAGTCAAATCCTTTGCTTTCTCACTCTTTTCCATTATTCTTCTTTGAAAATTACAATATATATACTCTTTTTCCTTGTCTTTGGTTCTATAGTGTTTCGTTTACAAATATTGTGACTGCTGTATTTCTGTCCAGTGTTACTTTCATCTGAATACTCTTTAGTAAATTCATCCAAGTTTAATTTGCAACCAGACTCATCTTGTAGACACTGCAGCCGGTGATGTCCAGAAAGTTTGCTAATAACACATTTCAGAGTAAATATATCATAGGAATTCTACCACCCACTTATAGAAACAATGATATATATCTGCTCTGTACAATATTTTCATTTCCGTGTTTAAAAAAAGATAAATAATGAGAATGTATCTTCTGTTATTCCAATGTCATCTGATATTCTGAAATAATAAAGAAACAACAGTGTAAGATATAGAGGCTACTTAGAAAATACAGACTTAACATTTCCATACACATAAACTCTAGAAATAAACATTTACCAAAAGAACTTTTTAATTTATTAAAATTTACACGTGAAAATCTTATGTGAAGCTAACATATTTCTAAACTCCATTTACACATTCACATTGAAAAATATACGCACACATACATACATATATATATATATATATATATATATATATATATATATATATATATATATATATATATATATATATACATATATGACTGGTTGGTGTTAGGAAGGGCATCCAGTTGTAGAAACTCTGCCAAATCAGATTGAACCCTGGTGTCGCCTCCTGGTCCAGCAGTCCTCAGTCAAATCGTCCAACCCATGCTAGCATGGAAAGTGGACGTTAAACGACGATGATGACGACGATGTATATATGTATATATACTAGCAAAAATACCTGGCATTGCCCAAACGAAATTTAAAGATGCCTTTTAGATCGTCAACCTAAACATAGATTACACACGTCTTGCATACTCATAGCTGAGCTACCAACTTTATACATTAATAACCTAGGGTTTCCCAGGTTATTGAAAATAACGAAGTTTAAAAGATTTTTTTTTTTGCATTTTCAGTACTCCGTTGGAGACAAGGTCGGAATCCGTAGAAAAAAGGGGGTGGTCATGAATGGATGCACAAACGCACACAATCAAATATGAACTACTTGTTCCGAAACACGCCAACTAACCGATGGAGGGTGTAGAAGGTTGCCTCCATAGCTAGAAATAGCAGCCAAATGTCGCACACATCAAAGGACATCTGAGACACAAAGTATTAAAAGATCAAATGCTTTCATTGTTTAATACTCACGGAAATGCTTTTATAAAGGATAGTGTTGTTATAAGTGAGTCAGGCGGTAGAAAAATCTATTTTAAATGCGTTTTGGAGTGAATTAAGAGAAATTCCGGCGCCAGACACGTTTCTAAACACTTAATGAATGGAGGCAGAAGTATGTTTAGTGCGCATGCGTATGAAATATAGATTTCCCATTTTCTCACAAGACCCGCATTTTCGGGAGTAAGTGGTGCGAGTAAGTCGACTCCATGAACCTTTGTAGTCAACTGGTATTCATTTTATTGAACCCCCAAAAAGGTGAAAGGCACAGTCGACTTCGCCGGAGTTTCGACGTACATACACAAATATCGGCATAACGTACAAAAGGTGGACCCTGTCTACTGGGTCTATTCAATCTGACGTGCAGATTTTTTGAGTTAATTTTCTTCACCTACACACTTTGAGACTTTGGATACTGATAGAATGTGTCATGTAGAACAGGGTTTACTCTTAACGTTTTTTGACAAAATTTTGATTAAAGTTGTCGTATTTCGGTAATTTTAACCAATTAATGACGTGTATTCAGTTGAAAAAAATTACTGCTGCTGTTTGCGAACAACTTCCGGGTCCATTGACAAAATGATGAGTCTTCGACAACAGAAAAGTTTCCCCAAACAAAACCTTTCTTTAATAACCAGGTGTTTTTATAGCAACATATATGAGAATGTGTCCAACAATCTATCTATCTATCTATTTATATATATATATATATATATACATACGTATATGTGTAAAAAAAATCTCATCAGGCAATCGAGGCAATGAAAGAGCCTCTACCTGGCCGCTCGACAAGCTAAAAATAGCAGCCAAACAATCCCCCAACCTAAATCACACGCCCACTGTACGTAATGTCCTAGATTAACCATTTCAAAGTATTTAGTTAAAAAACAAATTAATTGAATAATCTGCACCCACTACACTCTTGGAGTGGTTGGCGTTGGGAAGGGCATCCAGCTGTAGAAACTGCCAAATCTGATTGGAGCCTGGTGCAGCCATCTGGTTCGCCAGTCCTCAGTCAAATCGTCCAACCCATGCTAGCATGGAAAACAGACGTTAAACGACGATGATTTTCTTTTAGAGCCACTTTATCAATAAACTGATATTGAGGAGGAATTCCAACTGCATTTTGTCGGTCACTAACTCAACAACACCTCTATGGGATCCAGTGGCTTAAGACATCATCAGCAAAACCCATGTCCAGTTTCGGCCCCTACTAATGTTTTAATATTATACTTCTACTTGTTTCACACAAACATTTCTTGATAAGAATTTTGTACCATTCTTTTGCTTACCTGCCCAGACTTCGTTATCACTAATTTCCATAACTTCACTATTTTCACTTATTCTTTTCAAAATTATTTGAATTTTCAATCTTATGTAATCCACACTCTCGAAAAGGTATTTCTGCAAAATGTTATCTAAAAACATGGATAAAGGAAGATAGAGTAGAAACAATTTTCCCCATGATAACGGATGGGAATGGGGGTGGGGTGAGATTTCCGAGGGTTCCACCCCGCTTTTCCAACCATAATAAGTATTTTGTGGCACATTAAGGGGTCACCGTAATTCACTCGACGAAAAAAATAAAATTACAATCTTTCTGGGATTATGCATTAACTGGTGCAGTCGGTGTGCCTGGAGTTACTGTAGATAAACAAATGACGAGAAGGATTAGAACTGTTATTTATTACAACACCTTATAAAAAATACATGGCAAATATCTTACATATTGTGAAATGGTTTGGAAAAATCTAAGTAACTATATCTGTTACAGTGTAAATTGTAACATAGCTGAAATTCTGTAGCATTTTCATGGCTTAGTTCTGTAATGCTGGGCAGCATCAGTTGTTCTGATCTCATCTCCATCTCTCCTCCATTGTCTCTGCCCAAAAACGTTAAGGACCATTCCTTATATTATGAGTGGTAGTCAGGAAGAGAAACCAGTAGTTTCTGTGACTGCAATTTCACTTGGCTTGATGTATCTTCTTCTCATTTGTAATAATTTAAAGCTTAATAGACAGGAAGACAATATGCTTCCTACATATATAAATGTTGGTTTCTTTCAGTTTCTCTCTAAGAAAAACACCACTCACACGGGTTTGTTCGGCCTAGTGTTCTAGTAGAAAATAATTGCACAAGGTGCCACGCAGTGGGACTGATCCTAGAAGCATGCAGTTGGGAAGCAAGGTTCATACCACACAGCCATACCTATTGCTTTAAATAGTTTCTTATAATTCATGCAAGACAAATTTAAAATCTCCAAAAACGTTGCTTTTATTAAAAATAAAAAAATGCCAAAGTTGAGTTATCTAAGATGTGGTGAAATAAACTCTAGAGTTAGGAGGCTGTTATCACACGTTGTTCTATCTCTTCTCCTGTGTCAATACATTTACAGTTAGAGAGATCGTCCATTTTTTTTTTTTCTTTCTTTTAGTGCGCATGCGTATGAAATATAGATTTCCCATTTTCTCACAAGGCCAGCAATTTCGGGAGTAAGTGGTGCGAGTAAGTCGATTCCATGAACCTTAGTAGTCAACTGGTATTCATTTTATTGAACCCCCAAAAAGGTGAAAGGCACAGTCGACTTCGCCGGAGTTTCGGCGTACATACACAAATGTCGGCATAACGTACAAAAGGTGGACCCTGTCTACTGGGTCTATTCAATCTGACGTGCAGATTTTTTTGGTTAATTTTCTTCACCTACACACTTTGAGACTTTGGATACTGATAGAATGTGTCATGTAGAACAGGGTTTACTCTTAACGTTTTTTGACAAACACAGACACAAAGATGTATTTAGATACACACATATTTATAATCAGTGTTGGTTATGAGTTTTGCTTAAATTAACTGTGGCTGGTTCATCTTGATGTAGCTGTGTGTTGGTTATGCATCAACTGGTCTAGTCTGTGTGCCTGGAGTGACAGAAGATAAATGAATGACAAGAAGAACCAGGTAAATTCAATGCAACTGTTATTTATTACAACCACTTATAAAATTACATGGCAAATGTCTTACATATTGTGAAGTAACTGGTTTTGCAAGTTTTAAATAACTTTTGTCTGGAACAGTAGAAGTTGTATTATAGTCGAAATTCTGTAGCATGTTCATAGTTTGTATGCTGGGCAGCAGTGGTTCTTGTGATCTGATCTGTCTCTCGCTCTCTTCCATCTTCTCTCTGCCCAAAAGCATGAGGGACCATTCCTTATATGACTGGTGGACAAGAAGAGAATTTATCTGCTTTGGGATAAAAACACTTGCTAAAACACTGATTGACTACTTAAGACCATTTGATCTTTGCAATGCATTTAGTCCAACCCTAATTTTGTGATCCATGTTGGCAATATTGAAATACACACATCATCCTAATTAGCATTTAATGTCCATTGACCATGCTGGCATGGGTTGGATGGTTTGACCTGGGTTGGCAAGCAGTAAGTTATCTAAGATGTGGTGACATAAACTACACAGTTGGGAGGTTCTTATCACACACTGTTCTATCTCCTCTCCTGTGTGAATATATTTAGTTAGAGAGATCGTCCATTTTTTTTTTTCTTTCTTTGGCATAAAAGAAACTTTGACAATTATAACAATTCCCTGATGAGTCGCTTGGTTATTGCCATGGAGAAAGCCCACAACACTATCACCAGTGTAGGAGGAGGCCAAAATGCTTCTTGTTCTTCAGAATTGTCATATTGATAGTCACACATCTATATGAACAGATGCACATTTAGTTAACACTAGAAGTACCAAACGGTCATTTATCATCAATTTTGCTTATTACTTTTTAATTTCTACAACTATTTAATATACAATCATGTGCATCATTTCATATATATGTGTATAGATATATATGTTTTTTTTACATGTAAATAAATGCTAAAAGAATATATTTTCAAATCCTTTATTCACTGCATTTGCTTTATATTCAAAATAAACTGTATTAGGTAAATGTTTTCAATGGCAGTCAAAAAGTTACCCCTATGGTCCTTGTGGGAAGCAAGAAATGTTAGTACTTGTAGGGTTAGCCCTTTAGCATTTAAAGTGGCCATATCTGGTCCAAATTTTCTATCTATCTTATGGTGAAACTAGCCAGAGTTGGTCTCTTACACCTACCCTACAATGTCATTCCAAATATAAACAATCATGTTATAAAAACTTGAAAGCTGTGAGATAATGCATGACAAATTGAAAATAATGAGAAAAAATAAACATCACATTCAACAGAATAATCTGCATGGTAAAGGGTTTAGTCACCACTTACAGAGAAAAGGATTTTCTCATGTATGGAAACGTTTGTGAGTAGCTAAGTTGCCACTTTGAGAGAATGATTTACCACGGATATCACAGTGATATGGCTTGTCTCCTGTATGAATATGTTTATGTTCAGTCAAAGCAGAGTTGCGAGGGAATGATTTACCACAGATATTACAGGAATATGGTTTCACTCCTGTATGAGTACGTTTGTGAGAAGTGAAAGCACTTCTACGAGAGAATGATTTACTACAGATGTTACACTGATATGGTCTTTCTGCTGTATGAACACGTTTGTGACGAATGAAATAACTTTTCTCAGAGAATGATTTACCACAGACATCACAGTGATATGGCGTCTCTCCAGTATGAATATGTTTGTGTTTAGTTAATCGATCATTTGTAGACAATGATTTCCCACAAATGTCACAGCGAAATTGCTTTTTCCCTGTATGAACAATCATGTGTGAATTTAATGCACGTTGGTTAGCGAATGATGTACCACAGACATCACAGTGATAATTGCCGGTATGAATACGTTTGTGTATAGTCAAGTAACCTTTTGAGAACAATTTACCACAGATATCACAGCGGTATGGCTTCTCTCCTGTATGGATATATTTATGTTTAGATAAGTTGCCACTTTGAGAGAATGCTTTACCACAGATATCACAGTGATATGGTGTCTCTCCTGTATGAATATATTTATGTCTAGCTAAGCTGTCTTTGCGGGAGAATGATTTACCACAGATATCACAATAAGGTGTCTCTCCTGTATGAATACGTTTGTGTATAGTTAGGTTACTACGTGCAGTGAAAGATTTATTGCAGATTTCACATTGATATGGCTTCTCTCCTGTATGAATACGTTTATGAGAAGTTAAACTTCTGTTGCTAGAGAGAGATTTACCACAGATATTACAGGAATATGGTGTCTCACCTGAATGAATACGTTTGTGCATATTCAAGTAACCCTTTTGAGAGAATGATTTACTACAGATGTTACACTGATATGGTCTTTCTCCTGTATGAACACGCTTGTGAGAAATGAAAGCACTTTGGTCAGAGAATGATTTACCGCAGATGTCACAGTGAAATGGCTTCTGTCCAGAATGAATACGTTTATGCGTAATTAGGCTACTATTGTGAGAGAAAGATTTGTTACAGATGTTGCAGTGATATGGTTTCTCTCCTGTATGAATACGTTTGTGAGAAGTCAAAGCACTACTTTGAGGGAATGATTTACCACAAATATTACAGGAATATGGTGTCTCTCCTGTGTGAATTCGTTTGTGAGAAGTCAAAGCACTACTTTGAGGGAATGATTTACCACAGATGTCACAGTGATATGGCTTCTCTCCTGTATGAATACGTTTGTGAGAAGTTAAAGTACTTTGGTGAGAGAATGATTTACCACAGATGTCACAATGAAATGGCTTCTCTCCTGTATGAACACGCTTGTGCTTATTCAAGCTGCCCTTTCGAGAGAAAGACCTTTTACACACATCACAGTAATGTGACAATTTTCGTCTCCTCTTTGCTTTATCTTCTGGAAAAGTCAAATCCTTTGCTTTCTCACTCTTTTCCATTATTCTTCTTTGAAAATTACAATATATATACTCTTTTTCCTTGTCTTTGGTTCTATAGTGTTTCGTTTACAAATATTGTGACTGCTGTATTTCTGTCCAGTGTTACTTTCATCTGAATACTCTTTAGTAAATTCATCCAAGTTTAATTTGCAACCAGACTCATCTTGTAGACACTGCAGCCGGTGATGTCCAGAAAGTTTGCTAATAACACATTTCAGAGTAAATATATCATAGGAATTCTACCACCCACTTATAGAAACAATGATATATATCTGCTCTGTACAATATTTTCATTTCCGTGTTTAAAAAAAGATAAATAATGAGAATGTATCTTCTGTTATTCCAATGTCATCTGATATTCTGAAATAATAAAGAAACAACAGTGTAAGATATAGAGGCTACTTAGAAAATACAGACTTAACATTTCCATACACATAAACTCTAGAAATAAACATTTACCAAAAGAACTTTTTAATTTATTAAAATTTACACGTGAAAATCTTATGTGAAGCTAACATATTTCTAAACTCCATTTACACATTCACATTGAAAAATATACGCACACATACATACATATATATATATATATATATATATATATATATATATATATATATATATATATATATATACATATATGACTGGTTGGTGTTAGGAAGGGCATCCAGTTGTAGAAACTCTGCCAAATCAGATTGAACCCTGGTGTCGCCTCCTGGTCCAGCAGTCCTCAGTCAAATCGTCCAACCCATGCTAGCATGGAAAGTGGACGTTAAACGACGATGATGACGACGATGTATATATGTATATATACTAGCAAAAATACCTGGCATTGCCCAAACGAAATTTAAAGATGCCTTTTAGATCGTCAACCTAAACATAGATTACACACGTCTTGCATACTCATAGCTGAGCTACCAACTTTATACATTAATAACCTAGGGTTTCCCAGGTTATTGAAAATAACGAAGTTTAAAAGATTTTTTTTTTTGCATTTTCAGTACTCCGTTGGAGACAAGGTCGGAATCCGTAGAAAAAAGGGGGTGGTCATGAATGGATGCACAAACGCACACAATCAAATATGAACTACTTGTTCCGAAACACGCCAACTAACCGATGGAGGGTGTAGAAGGTTGCCTCCATAGCTAGAAATAGCAGCCAAATGTCGCACACATCAAAGGACATCTGAGACACAAAGTATTAAAAGATCAAATGCTTTCATTGTTTAATACTCACGGAAATGCTTTTATAAAGGATAGTGTTGTTATAAGTGAGTCAGGCGGTAGAAAAATCTATTTTAAATGCGTTTTGGAGTGAATTAAGAGAAATTCCGGCGCCAGACACGTTTCTAAACACTTAATGAATGGAGGCAGAAGTATGTTTAGTGCGCATGCGTATGAAATATAGATTTCCCATTTTCTCACAAGACCCGCATTTTCGGGAGTAAGTGGTGCGAGTAAGTCGACTCCATGAACCTTTGTAGTCAACTGGTATTCATTTTATTGAACCCCCAAAAAGGTGAAAGGCACAGTCGACTTCGCCGGAGTTTCGACGTACATACACAAATATCGGCATAACGTACAAAAGGTGGACCCTGTCTACTGGGTCTATTCAATCTGACGTGCAGATTTTTTGAGTTAATTTTCTTCACCTACACACTTTGAGACTTTGGATACTGATAGAATGTGTCATGTAGAACAGGGTTTACTCTTAACGTTTTTTGACAAAATTTTGATTAAAGTTGTCGTATTTCGGTAATTTTAACCAATTAATGACGTGTATTCAGTTGAAAAAAATTACTGCTGCTGTTTGCGAACAACTTCCGGGTCCATTGACAAAATGATGAGTCTTCGACAACAGAAAAGTTTCCCCAAACAAAACCTTTCTTTAATAACCAGGTGTTTTTATAGCAACATATATGAGAATGTGTCCAACAATCTATCTATCTATCTATTTATATATATATATATATATATACATACTTATATGTGTAAAAAAAATCTCATCAGGCAATCGAGGCAATGAAAGAGCCTCTACCTGGCCGCTCGACAAGCTAAAAATAGCAGCCAAACAATCCCCCAACCTAAATCACACGCCCACTGTACGTAATGTCCTAGATTAACCATTTCAAAGTATTTAGTTAAAAAACAAATTAATTGAATAATCTGCACCCACTACACTCTTGGAGTGGTTGGCGTTGGGAAGGGCATCCAGCTGTAGAAACTGCCAAATCTGATTGGAGCCTGGTGCAGCCATCTGGTTCGCCAGTCCTCAGTCAAATCGTCCAACCCATGCTAGCATGGAAAACAGACGTTAAACGACGATGATTTTCTTTTAGAGCCACTTTATCAATAAACTGATATTGAGGAGGAATTCCAACTGCATTTTGTCGGTCACTAACTCAACAACACCTCTATGGGATCCAGTGGCTTAAGACATCATCAGCAAAACCCATGTCCAGTTTCGGCCCCTACTAATGTTTTAATATTATACTTCTACTTGTTTCACACAAACATTTCTTGATAAGAATTTTGTACCATTCTTTTGCTTACCTGCCCAGACTTCGTTATCACTAATTTCCATAACTTCACTATTTTCACTTATTCTTTTCAAAATTATTTGAATTTTCAATCTTATGTAATCCACACTCTCGAAAAGGTATTTCTGCAAAATGTTATCTAAAAACATGGATAAAGGAAGATAGAGTAGAAACAATTTTCCCCATGATAACGGATGGGAATGGGGGTGGGGTGAGATTTCCGAGGGTTCCACCCCGCTTTTCCAACCATAATAAGTATTTTGTGGCACATTAAGGGGTCACCGTAATTCACTCGACGAAAAAAATAAAATTACAATCTTTCTGGGATTATGCATTAACTGGTGCAGTCGGTGTGCCTGGAGTTACTGTAGATAAACAAATGACGAGAAGGATTAGAACTGTTATTTATTACAACACCTTATAAAAAATACATGGCAAATATCTTACATATTGTGAAATGGTTTGGAAAAATCTAAGTAACTATATCTGTTACAGTGTAAATTGTAACATAGCTGAAATTCTGTAGCATTTTCATGGCTTAGTTCTGTAATGCTGGGCAGCATCAGTTGTTCTGATCTCATCTCCATCTCTCCTCCATTGTCTCTGCCCAAAAACGTTAAGGACCATTCCTTATATTATGAGTGGTAGTCAGGAAGAGAAACCAGTAGTTTCTGTGACTGCAATTTCACTTGGCTTGATGTATCTTCTTCTCATTTGTAATAATTTAAAGCTTAATAGACAGGAAGACAATATGCTTCCTACATATATAAATGTTGGTTTCTTTCAGTTTCTCTCTAAGAAAAACACCACTCACACGGGTTTGTTCGGCCTAGTGTTCTAGTAGAAAATAATTGCACAAGGTGCCACGCAGTGGGACTGATCCTAGAAGCATGCAGTTGGGAAGCAAGGTTCATACCACACAGCCATACCTATTGCTTTAAATAGTTTCTTATAATTCATGCAAGACAAATTTAAAATCTCCAAAAACGTTGCTTTTATTAAAAATAAAAAAATGCCAAAGTTGAGTTATCTAAGATGTGGTGAAATAAACTCTAGAGTTAGGAGGCTGTTATCACACGTTGTTCTATCTCTTCTCCTGTGTCAATACATTTACAGTTAGAGAGATCGTCCATTTTTTTTTTTTCTTTCTTTTAGTGCGCATGCGTATGAAATATAGATTTCCCATTTTCTCACAAGGCCAGCAATTTCGGGAGTAAGTGGTGCGAGTAAGTCGATTCCATGAACCTTAGTAGTCAACTGGTATTCATTTTATTGAACCCCCAAAAAGGTGAAAGGCACAGTCGACTTCGCCGGAGTTTCGGCGTACATACACAAATGTCGGCATAACGTACAAAAGGTGGACCCTGTCTACTGGGTCTATTCAATCTGACGTGCAGATTTTTTTGGTTAATTTTCTTCACCTACACACTTTGAGACTTTGGATACTGATAGAATGTGTCATGTAGAACAGGGTTTACTCTTAACGTTTTTTGACAAACACAGACACAAAGATGTATTTAGATACACACATATTTATAATCAGTGTTGGTTATGAGTTTTGCTTAAATTAACTGTGGCTGGTTCATCTTGATGTAGCTGTGTGTTGGTTATGCATCAACTGGTCTAGTCTGTGTGCCTGGAGTGACAGAAGATAAATGAATGACAAGAAGAACCAGGTAAATTCAATGCAACTGTTATTTATTACAACCACTTATAAAATTACATGGCAAATGTCTTACATATTGTGAAGTAACTGGTTTTGCAAGTTTTAAATAACTTTTGTCTGGAACAGTAGAAGTTGTATTATAGTCGAAATTCTGTAGCATGTTCATAGTTTGTATGCTGGGCAGCAGTGGTTCTTGTGATCTGATCTGTCTCTCGCTCTCTTCCATCTTCTCTCTGCCCAAAAGCATGAGGGACCATTCCTTATATGACTGGTGGACAAGAAGAGAATTTATCTGCTTTGGGATAAAAACACTTGCTAAAACACTGATTGACTACTTAAGACCATTTGATCTTTGCAATGCATTTAGTCCAACCCTAATTTTGTGATCCATGTTGGCAATATTGAAATACACACATCATCCTAATTAGCATTTAATGTCCATTGACCATGCTGGCATGGGTTGGATGGTTTGACCTGGGTTGGCAAGCAGTAAGTTATCTAAGATGTGGTGACATAAACTACACAGTTGGGAGGTTCTTATCACACACTGTTCTATCTCCTCTCCTGTGTGAATATATTTAGTTAGAGAGATCGTCCATTTTTTTTTTTCTTTCTTTGGCATAAAAGAAACTTTGACAATTATAACAATTCCCTGATGAGTCGCTTGGTTATTGCCATGGAGAAAGCCCACAACACTATCACCAGTGTAGGAGGAGGCCAAAATGCTTCTTGTTCTTCAGAATTGTCACACATCTATATGAACAGATGCACATTTAGTTAACACTAGAAGTACCAAACGGTCATTTATCATCAATTTTGCTTATTACTTTTTAATTTCTACAACTATTTAATATACAATCATGTGCATCATTTCATATATATGTGTATAGATATATATGTTTTTTTTACATGTAAATAAATGCTAAAAGAATATATTTTCAAATCCTTTATTCACTGCATTTGCTTTATATTCAAAATAAACTGTATTAGGTAAATGTTTTCAATGGCAGTCAAAAAGTTACCCCTATGGTCCTTGTGGGAAGCAAGAAATGTTAGTACTTGTAGGGTTAGCCCTTTAGCATTTAAAGTGGCCATATCTGGTCCAAATTTTCTATCTATCTTATGGTGAAACTAGCCAGAGTTGGCCTCTTACACCTACCCTACCATGTCATTCCAAATATAAACAATCATGTTATAAAAACTTGAAAGCTGTGAGATAATGCATGACAAATTGAAAATAATGAGAATAAATAAACATCACATTCAACAGAATAATCTGCATGGTAAAGGGTTTAGTCACCACTTACAGAGAAAAGGATTTTCTCATGTATGAATACGTTTATGAGAAGTTAAGGCACTACTTCGAGAAAATGATATACCACAGATATCACAGGGATATGGCTTCTCTCCTGTATGAATCCGTTTATGTTCAGTCAAAGCAGAGTTGCGAGGGAATGATTTGCCACAGATATTACAGGAATATGGTTTCACTCCTGTATGTGTACGTTTGTGAGAAGTGAAAGCACTTCTACGAGAGAATGATTTACTACAGATGTTACACTGATATGGTTTTTCTCCTGTATGAACACGTTTGTGAAGACAGAAATAACTTTTCTCAGAGAATGATTTACCACAGATATCACAAGAATAAGGTGTCTCTCCTGTATGAGTACGTTTGTGAATAGTCAGGGTACTACTTACAGCGAAAGATTTGTTACAGATTTCACATTGATATGGCTTCGCTCCTGTATGAATACGTTTATGAGAAGTTAAACTGCTGTTGCTAGAGAGAGATTTACCACAGATATTACAGGAATATGGTGTCTCACCTGAATGAATACGTTTGTGCATATTCAAGTAACCCTTTTGAGAGAATGATTTACCACAGATGTCACAGTGAAATGGCTTCTCCCCTGTATGAATACGTTTATGCGTAATTAGGCTACTACACTCAGAGAAAGATTTGTTACAGATGTCACATTGATATGGCTTCGCTCCCGTATGAATACGTTTATGAGAAGTTAAACTACTGTTGCTAGAGAGAGATTTACCACAGATATTACAGGAATATGGTGTCTCACCTGAATGAATACGTTTGTGCATATTCAAGTAACCCTTTTGAGAGAATGATTTACCACAGATGTCACAGTGAAATGGCTTCTCCCCTGTATGAATACGTTTATGCGTAATTAGGCTACTACACTGAGAGAAAGATTTGTTACAGATGTCACATTGATATGGCTTCTCTCCTGTATGTGTACGTTTGTGAGAAGTGAAAGCACAATTGCGAGGGAATGATTTACCACAGATATTACAGGAATATGGCTTTTCTCCTGTATGAATACGTTTGTGAAGACGGAAATAACTTTTCTCAGAGAATGATTTACCACAGACATCACAGTGATATGGCGTCTCTCCAGTATGAATATGTTTGTGTTTAGTTAATCGATCATTTGTAGACAATGATTTCCCACAAATGTCACAGCGAAATTGCTTTTTCCCTGTATGAACAATCATGTGTGAATTTAATGCACGTTGGTTAGCGAATGATGTACCACAGACATCACAGTGATAATTGCCGGTATGAATACGTTTGTGTATAGTCAAGTAACCTTTTGAGAACAATTTACCACAGATATCACAGCGGTATGGCTTCTCTCCTGTATGGATATATTTATGTTTAGATAAGTTGCCACTTTGAGAGAATGCTTTACCACAGATATCACAGTGATATGGTGTCTCTCCTGTATGAATATATTTATGTCTAGCTAAGTTGTCTTTGCGGGAGAATGATTTACCACAGATATCACAATAAGGTGTCTCTCCTGTATGAATACGTTGGTGTATAATTAGGTTACTACGTGCAGTGAAAGATTTATTGCAGATTTCACATTGATATGGCTTCTCTCCTGTATGAATACGTTTATGAGAAGTTAAACTTCTGTTGCTAGAGAGAGATTTACCACAGATATTACAGGAATATGGTGTCTCACCTGAATGAATACGTTTGTGCATATTCAAGTAACCCTTTTGAGAGAATGATTTACTACAGATGTTACACTGATATGGTCTTTCTCCTGTATGAACACGCTTGTGAGAAATGAAAGTACTTCGGTCAGAGAATGATTTACTGCAGATGTCACAGTGAAATGGCTTCTGTCCAGAATGAATACGTTTATGCGTAATTAGGCTACTATTGTGAGAGAAAGATTTGTTACAGATGTTGCAGTGATATGGTTTCTCTCCTGTATGAATACGTTTGTGAGAAGTCAAAGCACTACTTTGAGGGAATGATTTACCACAAATATTACAGGAATATGGTGTCTCTCCTGTGTGAATTCGTTTGTGATATGTCAAAGCACTACTTTGAGGGAATGATTTACCACAGATGTCACAGTGATATGGCTTCTCTCCTGTATGAATACGTTTGTGAGAAGTTAAAGTACTTTGGTGAGAGAATGATTTACCACAGATGTCACAATGAAATGGCTTCTCTACTGCATGAACACATTTGTGCTTATTCAAGCTGCCCTTTCGAGAGAAAGACCTTTTACACACATCACAGTAATGTGACAATTTTCGTCTCCTCTTTGCTTTATCTTCTGGAAAAGTCAAATCCTTTGCTTTCTCACTCTTTTCCATTATTCTTCTTTGAAAATTACAATATATATACTCTTTTTCCTTGTCTTTGGTTCTATAGTGTTTCGTTTACAAATATTTTGACTGCTGTATTTCTGTCCAGTGTTACTTTCATCTGAATACTCTTTAGTAAATTCATCCAAGTTTAATTTGCAACCAGACTCATCTTGTAGACACTGCAGCCGGTGATGTCCAGAAAGTTTGCTAATAACACATTTCAGAGTAAATATATCATAGGAATTCTACCACCCACTTATAGAAACAATGATATATATCTGCTCTGTACAATATTTTCATTTCCGTGTTTAAAAAAAGATAAATAATGAGAATGTATCTTCTGTTATTCCAATGTCATCTGATATTCTGAAATAATAAAGAAACAACAGTGTAAGATATAGAGGCTACTTAAAAATACAGACTTAACATTTCCATAGAGATAAACTCTAGAAATAAACATTTACCAAAAGAACTTTTTAATTTATTAAAATTTACACGTGAAAATCTTATGTGAAGCTAACATATTTCTAAACTCCATTTACACATTCACATTGAAAAATATACGCACACATACATACATACATATATATATATATATATATATATATATATATATATATATATATATACATATATGACTGGTTGGTGTTAGGAAGGGCATCCAGCTGTAGAAACTCTGCGAAATCAAATTGAACCCTGGTGTCGCCTCCTGGTCCAGCAGTCCTTAGTCAAATCGTCCAACCCATGCTAGCATGGAAAGTGGACGTTAAACGACGATGATGACGACGATGTATATATGTATATATACTAGCAAAAATACCTGGCATTGCCCAAACGAAATTTAAAGATGCCTTTTAGATCGTCAACCTAAACATAGATTACACACGTCTTGCATACTCATAGCTGAGCTACCAACTTTATACATTAATAACCTAGGGTTTCCCAGGTTATTGAAAATAACGAAGTTTAAAAGATTTTTTTTTTTGCATTTTCAGTACTCCGTTGGAGACAAGGTCGGAATCCGTAGAAAAAAGGGGGTGGTCATGAATGGATGCACAAACGCACACAATCAAATATGAACTACTTGTTCCGAAACACGCCAACTAACCGATGGAGGGTGTAGAAGGTTGCCTCCATAGCTAGAAATAGCAGCCAAATGTCGCACACATCAAAGGACATCTGAGACACAAAGTATTAAAAGATCAAATGCTTTCATTGTTTAATACTCACGGAAATGCTTTTATAAAGGATAGTGTTGTTATAAGTGAGTCAGGCGGTAGAAAAATCTATTTTAAATGCGTTTTGGAGTGAATTAAGAGAAATTCCGGCGCCAGACACGTTTCTAAACACTTAATGAATGGAGGCAGAAGTATGTTTAGTGCGCATGCGTATGAAATATAGATTTCCCATTTTCTCACAAGACCCGCATTTTCGGGAGTAAGTGGTGCGAGTAAGTCGACTCCATGAACCTTTGTAGTCAACTGGTATTCATTTTATTGAACCCCCAAAAAGGTGAAAGGCACAGTCGACTTCGCCGGAGTTTCGACGTACATACACAAATATCGGCATAACGTACAAAAGGTGGACCCTGTCTACTGGGTCTATTCAATCTGACGTGCAGATTTTTTGAGTTAATTTTCTTCACCTACACACTTTGAGACTTTGGATACTGATAGAATGTGTCATGTAGAACAGGGTTTACTCTTAACGTTTTTTGACAAAATTTGGATTAAAGTTGTCGTATTTCGGTAATTTTAACCAATTAATGACGTGTATTCAGTTGAAAAAAATTACTGCTGCTGTTTGCGAACAACTTCCGGGTCCATTGACAAAATGATGAGTCTTCGACAACAGAAAAGTTTCCCCAAACAAAACCTTTCTTTAATAACCAGGTGTTTTTATAGCAACATATATGAGAATGTGTCCAACAATCTATCTATCTATCTATTTATATATATATATATATATATATACATACGTATATGTGTAAAAAAAATCTCATCAGGCAATCGAGGCAATGAAAGAGCCTCTACCTGGCCGCTCGACAAGCTAAAAATAGCAGCCAAACAATCCCCCAACCTAAATCACACGCCCACTGTACGTAATGTCCTAGATTAACCATTTCAAAGTATTTAGTTAAAAAACAAATTAATTGAATAATCTGCACCCACTACACTCTTGGAGTGGTTGGCGTTGGGAAGGGCATCCAGCTGTAGAAACTGCCAAATCTGATTGGAGCCTGGTGCAGCCATCTGGTTCGCCAGTCCTCAGTCAAATCGTCCAACCCATGCTAGCATGGAAAACAGACGTTAAACGACGATGATTTTCTTTTAGAGCCACTTTATCAATAAACTGATATTGAGGAGGAATTCCAACTGCATTTTGTCGGTCACTAACTCAACAACACCTCTATGGGATCCAGTGGCTTAAGACATCATCAGCAAAACCCATGTCCAGTTTCGGCCCCTACTAATGTTTTAATATTATACTTCTACTTGTTTCACACAAACATTTCTTGATAAGAATTTTGTACCATTCTTTTGCTTACCTGCCCAGACTTCGTTATCACTAATTTCCATAACTTCACTATTTTCACTTATTCTTTTCAAAATTATTTGAATTTTCAATCTTATGTAATCCACACTCTCGAAAAGGTATTTCTGCAAAATGTTATCTAAAAACATGGATAAAGGAAGATAGAGTAGAAACAATTTTCCCCATGATAACGGATGGGAATGGGGGTGGGGTGTGAGATTTCCGAGGGTTCCACCCCGCTTTTCCAACCATAATAAGTATTTTGTGGCACATTAAGGGGTCACCGTAATTCACTCGACGAAAAAAATAAAATTACAATCTTTCTGGGATTATGCATTAACTGGTGCAGTCGGTGTGCCTGGAGTTACTGTAGATAAACAAATGACGAGAAGGATTAGAACTGTTATTTATTACAACACCTTATAAAAAATACATGGCAAATATCTTACATATTGTGAAATGGTTTGGAAAAATCTAAGTAACTATATCTGTTACAGTGTAAATTGTAACATAGCTGAAATTCTGTAGCATTTTCATGGCTTAGTTCTGTAATGCTGGGCAGCATCAGTTGTTCTGATCTCATCTCCATCTCTCCTCCATTGTCTCTGCCCAAACACGTTAAGGACCATTCCTTATATTATGAGTGGTAGTCAGGAAGAGAAACCAGTAGTTTCTGTGACTGCAATTTCACTTGGCTTGATGTATCTTCTTCTCATTTGTAATAATTTAAAGCTTAATAGACAGGAAGACAATATGCTTCCTACATATATAAATGTTGGTTTCTTTCAGTTTCTCTCTAAAAAAAACACCACTCACACGGGTTTGTTCGGCCTAGTGTTCTAGTAGAAAATAATTGCACAAGGTGCCACGCAGTGGGACTGATCCTAGAAGCATGCAGTTGGGAAGCAAGGTTCATACCACACAGCCATACCTATTGCTTTAAATAGTTTCTTATAATTCATGCAAGACAAATTTAAAATCTCCAAAAACGTTGCTTTTATTAAAAATAAAAAAATGCCAAAGTTGAGTTATCTAAGATGTGGTGAAATAAACTCTAGAGTTAGGAGGCTGTTATCACACGTTGTTCTATCTCTTCTCCTGTGTCAATACATTTACAGTTAGAGAGATCGTCCATTTTTTTTTTTTCTTTCTTTTAGTGCGCATGCGTATGAAATATAGATTTCCCATTTTCTCACAAGGCCAGCAATTTCGGGAGTAAGTGGTGCGAGTAAGTCGATTCCATGAACCTTAGTAGTCAACTGGTATTCATTTTATTGAACCCCCAAAAAGGTGAAAGGCACAGTCGACTTCGCCGGAGTTTCGGCGTACATACACAAATGTCGGCATAACGTACAAAAGGTGGACCCTGTCTACTGGGTCTATTCAATCTGACGTGCAGATTTTTTTGGTTAATTTTCTTCACCTACACACTTTGAGACTTTGGATACTGATAGAATGTGTCATGTAGAACAGGGTTTACTCTTAACGTTTTTTGACAAACACAGACACAAAGATGTATTTAGATACACACATATTTATAATCAGTGTTGGTTATGAGTTTTGCTTAAATTAACTGTGGCTGGTTCATCTTGATGTAGCTGTGTGTTGGTTATGCATCAACTGGTCTAGTCTGTGTGCCTGGAGTGACAGAAGATAAATGAATGACAAGAAGAACCAGGTAAATTCAATGCAACTGTTATTTATTACAACCACTTATAAAATTACATGGCAAATGTCTTACATATTGTGAAGTAACTGGTTTTGCAAGTTTTAAATAACTTTTGTCTGGAACAGTAGAAGTTGTATTATAGTCGAAATTCTGTAGCATGTTCATAGTTTGTATGCTGGGCAGCAGTGGTTCTTGTGATCTGATCTGTCTCTCGCTCTCTTCCATCTTCTCTCTGCCCAAAAGCATGAGGGACCATTCCTTATATGACTGGTGGACAAGAAGAGAATTTATCTGCTTTGGGATAAAAACACTTGCTAAAACACTGATTGACTACTTAAGACCATTTGATCTTTGCAATGGATTTAGTCCAACCCTAATTTTGTGATCCATGTTGGCAATATTGAAATACACACATCATCCTAATTAGCATTTAATGTCCATTGACCATGCTGGCATGGGTTGGATGGTTTGACCTGGGTTGGCAAGCAGTAAGTTATCTAAGATGTGGTGACATAAACTACACAGTTGGGAGGTTCTTATCACACACTGTTCTATCTCCTCTCCTGTGTGAATATATTTAGTTAGAGAGATCGTCCATTTTTTTTTTTCTTTCTTTGGCATAAAAGAAACTTTGACAATTATAACAATTCCCTGATGAGTCGCTTGGTTATTGCCATGGAGAAAGCCCACAACACTATCACCAGTGTAGGAGGAGGCCAAAATGCTTCTTGTTCTTCAGAATTGTCATATTGATAGTCACACATCTATATGAACAGATGCACATTTAGTTAACACTAGAAGTACCAAACGGTCATTTATCATCAATTTTGCTTATTACTTTTTAATTTCTACAACTATTTAATATACAATCATGTGCATCATTTCATATATATGTGTATAGATATATATGTTTTTTTTTACATGTAAATAAATGCTAAAAGAATATATTTTCAAATCCTTTATTCACTGCATTTGCTTTATATTCAAAATAAACTGTATTAGGTAAATGTTTTCAATGGCAGTCAAAAAGTTACCCCTATGGTCCTTGTGGGAAGCAAGAAATGTTAGTACTTGTAGGGTTAGCCCTTTAGCATTTAAAGTGGCCATATCTGGTCCAAATTTTCTATCTATCTTATGGTGAAACTAGCCAGAGTTGGTCTCTTACACCTACCCTACAATGTCATTCCAAATATAAACAATCATGTTATAAAAACTTGAAAGCTGTGAGATAATGCATGACAAATTGAAAATAATGAGAAAAAATAAACATCACATTCAACAGAATAATCTGCATGGTAAAGGGTTTAGTCACCACTTACAGAGAAAAGGATTTTCTCATGTATGGAAACGTTTGTGAGTAGCTAAGTTGCCACTTTGAGAGAATGATTTACCACGGATATCACAGTGATATGGCTTGTCTCCTGTATGAATATGTTTATGTTCAGTCAAAGCAGAGTTGCGAGGGAATGATTTACCACAGATATTACAGGAATATGGTTTCACTCCTGTATGAGTACGTTTGTGAGAAGTGAAAGCACTTCTACGAGAGAATGATTTACTACAGATGTTACACTGATATGGTCTTTCTGCTGTATGAACACGTTTGTGACGAATGAAATAACTTTTCTCAGAGAATGATTTACCACAGACATCACAGTGATATGGCGTCTCTCCAGTATGAATATGTTTGTGTTTAGTTAATCGATCATTTGTAGACAATGATTTCCCACAAATGTCACAGCGAAATTGCTTTTTCCCTGTATGAACAATCATGTGTGAATTTAATGCACGTTGGTTAGCGAATGATGTACCACAGACATCACAGTGATAATTGCCGGTATGAATACGTTTGTGTATAGTCAAGTAACCTTTTGAGAACAATTTACCACAGATATCACAGCGGTATGGCTTCTCTCCTGTATGGATATATTTATGTTTAGATAAGTTGCCACTTTGAGAGAATGCTTTACCACAGATATCACAGTGATATGGTGTCTCTCCTGTATGAATATATTTATGTCTAGCTAAGCTGTCTTTGCGGGAGAATGATTTACCACAGATATCACAATAAGGTGTCTCTCCTGTATGAATACGTTTGTGTATAGTTAGGTTACTACGTGCAGTGAAAGATTTATTGCAGATTTCACATTGATATGGCTTCTCTCCTGTATGAATACGTTTATGAGAAGTTAAACTTCTGTTGCTAGAGAGAGATTTACCACAGATATTACAGGAATATGGTGTCTCACCTGAATGAATACGTTTGTGCATATTCAAGTAACCCTTTTGAGAGAATGATTTACTACAGATGTTACACTGATATGGTCTTTCTCCTGTATGAACACGCTTGTGAGAAATGAAAGCACTTTGGTCAGAGAATGATTTACCGCAGATGTCACAGTGAAATGGCTTCTGTCCAGAATGAATACGTTTATGCGTAATTAGGCTACTATTGTGAGAGAAAGATTTGTTACAGATGTTGCAGTGATATGGTTTCTCTCCTGTATGAATACGTTTGTGAGAAGTCAAAGCACTACTTTGAGGGAATGATTTACCACAAATATTACAGGAATATGGTGTCTCTCCTGTGTGAATTCGTTTGTGAGAAGTCAAAGCACTACTTTGAGGGAATGATTTACCACAGATGTCACAGTGATATGGCTTCTCTCCTGTATGAATACGTTTGTGAGAAGTTAAAGTACTTTGGTGAGAGAATGATTTACCACAGATGTCACAATGAAATGGCTTCTCTCCTGTATGAACACGCTTGTGCTTATTCAAGCTGCCCTTTCGAGAGAAAGACCTTTTACACACATCACAGTAATGTGACAATTTTCGTCTCCTCTTTGCTTTATCTTCTGGAAAAGTCAAATCCTTTGCTTTCTCACTCTTTTCCATTATTCTTCTTTGAAAATTACAATATATATACTCTTTTTCCTTGTCTTTGGTTCTATAGTGTTTCGTTTACAAATATTTTGACTGCTGTATTTTTGTCCAGTGTTACTTTCATCTGAATACTCTTTAGTAAATTCATCCAAGTTTAATTTGCAACCAGACTCATCTTGTAGACACTCCAGCCGGTGATGTCCAGAAAGTTTGCTAATAACACATTTCAGAGTAAATATATCATAGGAATTCTACCACCCACTTATAGAAACAATGATATATATCTGCTCTGTACAATATTTTCATTTCCGTGTTTAAAAAAAGATAAATAATGAGAATGTATCTTCTGTTATTCCAATGTCATCTGATATTCTGAAATAATAAAGAAACAACAGTGTAAGATATAGAGGCTACTTAGAAAATACAGACTTAACATTTCCATACACATAAACTCTAGAAATAAACATTTACCAAAAGAACTTTTTAATTTATTAAAATTTACACGTGAAAATCTTATGTGAAGCTAACATATTTCTAAACTCCATTTACACATTCACATTGAAAAATATACGCACACATACATACATATATATATATATATATATATATATATATATATATATATACATATATGACTGGTTGGTGTTAGGAAGGGCATCCAGCTGTAGAAACTCTGCCAAATCAGATTGAACCCTGGTGTCGCCTCCTGGTCCAGCAGTCCTCAGTCAAATCGTCCAACCCATGCTAGCATGGAAAGTGGACGTTAAACGACGATGATGACGACGATGTATATATGTATATATACTAGCAAAAATACCTGGCATTGCCCAAACGAAATTTAAAGATGCCTTTTAGATCGTCAACCTAAACATAGATTACACACGTCTTGCATACTCATAGCTGAGCTACCAACTTTATACATTAATAACCTAGGGTTTCCCAGGTTATTGAAAATAACGAAGTTTAAAAGATTTTTTTTTTTGCATTTTCAGTACTCCGTTGGAGACAAGGTCGGAATCCGTAGAAAAAAGGGGGTGGTCATGAATGGATGCACAAACGCACACAATCAAATATGAACTACTTGTTCCGAAACACGCCAACTAACCGATGGAGGGTGTAGAAGTTTGCCTCCATAGCTAGAAATAGCAGCCAAATGTCGCACACATCAAAGGACATCTGAGACACAAAGTATTAAAAGATCAAATGCTTTCATTGTTTAATACTCACGGAAATGCTTTTATAAAGGATAGTGTTGTTATAAGTGAGTCAGGCGGTAGAAAAATCTATTTTAAATGCGTTTTGGAGTGAATTAAGAGAAATTCCGGCGCCAGACACGTTTCTAAACACTTAATGAATGGAGGCAGAAGTATGTTTAGTGCGCATGCGTATGAAATATAGATTTCCCATTTTCTCACAAGACCCGCATTTTCGGGAGTAAGTGGTGCGAGTAAGTCGACTCCATGAACCTTTGTAGTCAACTGGTATTCATTTTATTGAACCCCCAAAAAGGTGAAAGGCACAGTCGACTTCGCCGGAGTTTCGACGTACATACACAAATATCGGCATAACGTACAAAAGGTGGACCCTGTCTACTGGGTCTATTCAATCTGACGTGCAGATTTTTTGAGTTAATTTTCTTCACCTACACACTTTGAGACTTTGGATACTGATAGAATGTGTCATGTAGAACAGGGTTTACTCTTAACGTTTTTTGACAAAATTTGGATTAAAGTTGTCGTATTTCGGTAATTTTAACCAATTAATGACGTGTATTCAGTTGAAAAAAATTACTGCTGCTGTTTGCGAACAACTTCCGGGTCCATTGACAAAATGATGAGTCTTCGACAACAGAAAAGTTTCCCCAAACAAAACCTTTCTTTAATAACCAGGTGTTTTTATAGCAACATATATGAGAATGTGTCCAACAATCTATCTATCTATCTATTTATATATATATATATATATATATATATATATACATACGTATATGTGTAAAAAAAATCTCATCAGGCAATCGAGGCAATGAAAGAGCCTCTACCTGGCCGCTCGACAACCTAAAAATAGCAGCCAAACAATCCCCCAACCTAAATCACACGCCCACTGTACGTAATGTCCTAGATTAACCATTTCAAAGTATTTAGTTAAAAAACAAATTAATTGAATAATCTGCACCCACTACACTCTTGGAGTGGTTGGCGTTGGGAAGGGCATCCAGCTGTAGAAACTGCCAAATCTGATTGGAGCCTGGTGCAGCCATCTGGTTCGCCAGTCCTCAGTCAAATCGTCCAACCCATGCTAGCATGGAAAACAGACGTTAAACGACGATGATTTTCTTTTAGAGCCACTTTATCAATAAACTGATATTGAGGAGGAATTCCAACTGCATTTTGTCGGTCACTAACTCAACAACACCTCTATGGGATCCAGTGGCTTAAGACATCATCAGCAAAACCCATGTCCAGTTTCGGCCCCTACTAATGTTTTAATATTATACTTCTACTTGTTTCACACAAACATTTCTTGATAAGAATTTTGTACCATTCTTTTGCTTACCTGCCCAGACTTCGTTATCACTAATTTCCATAACTTCACTATTTTCACTTATTCTTTTCAAAATTATTTGAATTTTCAATCTTATGTAATCCACACTCTCGAAAAGGTATTTCTGCAAAATGTTATCTAAAAACATGGATAAAGGAAGATAGAGTAGAAACAATTTTCCCCATGATAACGGATGGGAATGGGGGTGGGGTGTGAGATTTCCGAGGGTTCCACCCCGCTTTTCCAACCATAATAAGTATTTTGTGGCACATTAAGGGGTCACCGTAATTCACTCGACGAAAAAAATAAAATTACAATCTTTCTGGGATTATGCATTAACTGGTGCAGTCGGTGTGCCTGGAGTTACTGTAGATAAACAAATGACGAGAAGGATTAGAACTGTTATTTATTACAACACCTTATAAAAAATACATGGCAAATATCTTACATATTGTGAAATGGTTTGGAAAAATCTAAGTAACTATATCTGTTACAGTGTAAATTGTAACATAGCTGAAATTCTGTAGCATTTTCATGGCTTAGTTCTGTAATGCTGGGCAGCATCAGTTGTTCTGATCTCATCTCCATCTCTCCTCCATTGTCTCTGCCCAAAAACGTTAAGGACCATTCCTTATATTATGAGTGGTAGTCAGGAAGAGAAACCAGTAGTTTCTGTGACTGCAATTTCACTTGGCTTGATGTATCTTCTTCTCATTTGTAATAATTTAAAGCTTAATAGACAGGAAGACAATATGCTTCCTACATATATAAATGTTGGTTTCTTTCAGTTTCTCTCTAAAAAAAACACCACTCACACGGGTTTGTTCGGCCTAGTGTTCTAGTAGAAAATAATTGCACAAGGTGCCACGCAGTGGGACTGATCCTAGAAGCATGCAGTTGGGAAGCAAGGTTCATACCACACAGCCATACCTATTGCTTTAAATAGTTTCTTATAATTCATGCAAGACAAATTTAAAATCTCCAAAAACGTTGCTTTTATTAAAAATAAAAAAATGCCAAAGTTGAGTTATCTAAGATGTGGTGAAATAAACTCTAGAGTTAGGAGGCTGTTATCACACGTTGTTCTATCTCTTCTCCTGTGTCAATACATTTACAGTTAGAGAGATCGTCCATTTTTTTTTTTTCTTTCTTTTAGTGCGCATGCGTATGAAATATAGATTTCCCATTTTCTCACAAGGCCAGCAATTTCGGGAGTAAGTGGTGCGAGTAAGTCGATTCCATGAACCTTAGTAGTCAACTGGTATTCATTTTATTGAACCCCCAAAAAGGTGAAAGGCACAGTCGACTTCGCCGGAGTTTCGGCGTACATACACAAATGTCGGCATAACGTACAAAAGGTGGACCCTGTCTACTGGGTCTATTCAATCTGACGTGCAGATTTTTTTGGTTAATTTTCTTCACCTACACACTTTGAGACTTTGGATACTGATAGAATGTGTCATGTAGAACAGGGTTTACTCTTAACGTTTTTTGACAAACACAGACACAAAGATGTATTTAGATACACACATATTTATAATCAGTGTTGGTTATGAGTTTTGCTTAAATTAACTGTGGCTGGTTCATCTTGATGTAGCTGTGTGTTGGTTATGCATCAACTGGTCTAGTCTGTGTGCCTGGAGTGACAGAAGATAAATGAATGACAAGAAGAACCAGGTAAATTCAATGCAACTGTTATTTATTACAACCACTTATAAAATTACATGGCAAATGTCTTACATATTGTGAAGTAACTGGTTTTGCAAGTTTTAAATAACTTTTGTCTGGAACAGTAGAAGTTGTATTATAGTCGAAATTCTGTAGCATGTTCATAGTTTGTATGCTGGGCAGCAGTGGTTCTTGTGATCTGATCTGTCTCTCGCTCTCTTCCATCTTCTCTCTGCCCAAAAGCATGAGGGACCATTCCTTATATGACTGGTGGACAAGAAGAGAATTTATCTGCTTTGGGATAAAAACACTTGCTAAAACACTGATTGACTACTTAAGACCATTTGATCTTTGCAATGGATTTAGTCCAACCCTAATTTTGTGATCCATGTTGGCAATATTGAAATACACACATCATCCTAATTAGCATTTAATGTCCATTGACCATGCTGGCATGGGTTGGATGGTTTGACCTGGGTTGGCAAGCAGTAAGTTATCTAAGATGTGGTGACATAAACTACACAGTTGGGAGGTTCTTATCACACACTGTTCTATCTCCTCTCCTGTGTGAATATATTTAGTTAGAGAGATCGTCCATTTTTTTTTTTCTTTCTTTGGCATAAAAGAAACTTTGACAATTATAACAATTCCCTGATGAGTCGCTTGGTTATTGCCATGGAGAAAGCCCACAACACTATCACCAGTGTAGGAGGAGGCCAAAATGCTTCTTGTTCTTCAGAATTGTCATATTGATAGTCACACATCTATATGAACAGATGCACATTTAGTTAACACTAGAAGTACCAAACGGTCATTTATCATCAATTTTGCTTATTACTTTTTAATTTCTACAACTATTTAATATACAATCATGTGCATCATTTCATATATATGTGTATATATATATATGTTTTTTTTACATGTAAATAAATGCTAAAAGAATATATTTTCAAATCCTTTATTCACTGCATTTGCTTTATATTCAAAATAAACTGTATTAGGTAAATGTTTTCAATGGCAGTCAAAAAGTTACCCCTATGGTCCTTGTGGGAAGCAAGAAATGTTAGTACTTGTAGGGTTAGCCCTTTAGCATTTAAAGTGGCCATATCTGGTCCAAATTTTCTATCTATCTTATGGTGAAACTAGCCAGAGTTGGCCTCTTACACCTACCCTACCATGTCATTCCAAATATAAACAATCATGTTATAAAAACTTGAAAGCTGTGAGATAATGCATGACAAATTGAAAATAATGAGAATAAATAAACATCACATTCAACAGAATAATCTGCATGGTAAAGGGTTTAGTCACCACTTACAGAGAAAAGGATTTTCTCATGTATGAATACGTTTATGAGAAGTTAAGGCACTACTTCGAGAAAATGATATACCACAGATATCACAGGGATATGGCTTCTCTCCTGTATGAATCCGTTTATGTTCAGTCAAAGCAGAGTTGCGAGGGAATGATTTGCCACAGATATTACAGGAATATGGTTTCACTCCTGTATGTGTACGTTTGTGAGAAGTGAAAGCACTTCTACGAGAGAATGATTTACTACAGATGTTACACTGATATGGTTTTTCTCCTGTATGAACACGTTTGTGAAGACAGAAATAACTTTTCTCAGAGAATGATTTACCACAGATATCACAAGAATAAGGTGTCTCTCCTGTATGAGTACGTTTGTGAATAGTCAGGGTACTACTTACAGCGAAAGATTTGTTACAGATTTCACATTGATATGGCTTCGCTCCTGTATGAATACGTTTATGAGAAGTTAAACTGCTGTTGCTAGAGAGAGATTTACCACAGATATTACAGGAATATGGTGTCTCACCTGAATGAATACGTTTGTGCATATTCAAGTAACCCTTTTGAGAGAATGATTTACCACAGATGTCACAGTGAAATGGCTTCTCCCCTGTATGAATACGTTTATGCGTAATTAGGCTACTACACTCAGAGAAAGATTTGTTACAGATGTCACATTGATATGGCTTCGCTCCCGTATGAATACGTTTATGAGAAGTTAAACTACTGTTGCTAGAGAGAGATTTACCACAGATATTACAGGAATATGGTGTCTCACCTGAATGAATACGTTTGTGCATATTCAAGTAACCCTTTTGAGAGAATGATTTACCACAGATGTCACAGTGAAATGGCTTCTCCCCTGTATGAATACGTTTATGCGTAATTAGGCTACTACACTGAGAGAAAGATTTGTTACAGATGTCACATTGATATGGCTTCTCTCCTGTATGTGTACGTTTGTGAGAAGTGAAAGCACAATTGCGAGGGAATGATTTACCACAGATATTACAGGAATATGGCTTTTCTCCTGTATGAATACGTTTGTGAAGACGGAAATAACTTTTCTCAGAGAATGATTTACCACAGACATCACAGTGATATGGCGTCTCTCCAGTATGAATATGTTTGTGTTTAGTTAATCGATCATTTGTAGACAATGATTTCCCACAAATGTCACAGCGAAATTGCTTTTTCCCTGTATGAACAATCATGTGTGAATTTAATGCACGTTGGTTAGCGAATGATGTACCACAGACATCACAGTGATAATTGCCGGTATGAATACGTTTGTGTATAGTCAAGTAACCTTTTGAGAACAATTTACCACAGATATCACAGCGGTATGGCTTCTCTCCTGTATGGATATATTTATGTTTAGATAAGTTGCCACTTTGAGAGAATGCTTTACCACAGATATCACAGTGATATGGTGTCTCTCCTGTATGAATATATTTATGTCTAGCTAAGTTGTCTTTGCGGGAGAATGATTTACCACAGATATCACAATAAGGTGTCTCTCCTGTATGAATACGTTGGTGTATAATTAGGTTACTACGTGCAGTGAAAGATTTATTGCAGATTTCACATTGATATGGCTTCTCTCCTGTATGAATACGTTTATGAGAAGTTAAACTTCTGTTGCTAGAGAGAGATTTACCACAGATATTACAGGAATATGGTGTCTCACCTGAATGAATACGTTTGTGCATATTCAAGTAACCCTTTTGAGAGAATGATTTACTACAGATGTTACACTGATATGGTCTTTCTCCTGTATGAACACGCTTGTGAGAAATGAAAGTACTTCGGTCAGAGAATGATTTACCGCAGATGTCACAGTGAAATGGCTTCTGTCCAGAATGAATACGTTTATGCGTAATTAGGCTACTATTGTGAGAGAAAGATTTGTTACAGATGTTGCAGTGATATGGTTTCTCTCCTGTATGAATACGTTTGTGAGAAGTCAAAGCACTACTTTGAGGGAATGATTTACCACAAATATTACAGGAATATGGTGTCTCTCCTGTGTGAATTCGTTTGTGATATGTCAAAGCACTACTTTGAGGGAATGATTTACCACAGATGTCACAGTGATATGGCTTCTCTCCTGTATGAATACGTTTGTGAGAAGTTAAAGTACTTTGGTGAGAGAATGATTTACCACAGATGTCACAATGAAATGGCTTCTCTACTGCATGAACACATTTGTGCTTATTCAAGCTGCCCTTTCGAGAGAAAGACCTTTTACACACATCACAGTAATGTGACAATTTTCGTCTCCTCTTTGCTTTATCTTCTGGAAAAGTCAAATCCTTTGCTTTCTCACTCTTTTCCATTATTCTTCTTTGAAAATTACAATATATATACTCTTTTTCCTTGTCTTTGGTTCTATAGTGTTTCGTTTACAAATATTTTGACTGCTGTATTTCTGTCCAGTGTTACTTTCATCTGAATACTCTTTAGTAAATTCATCCAAGTTTAATTTGCAAACACACTCATCTTGTAGACACTCCAGCCGGTGATGTCCAGAAAGTTTGCTAATAACAGATTTCGGAGTAAATATATGAGAGGATTTCTACCATAGATTTATAGAATCAATCTTCTATATCTGTTCTGTACAATATTTTCATTTTGGTCTTTAAAAGATGATAAATAATGAGAATGTATCTTCAGTTATTCCAATGTCATCTGATATTCTGAAATAATAAAGAAACAACAGTGTAACATATAGAGGTTACTTAGAAAATACAGGTTCAACATTTTCATAGAGATAAACTCTAGAAATTTACCTGAACAATAGATCTTTTTAATTTACCGAAACTTACATGAGAAAATCATGGTGGAATTTCAGTTCATTGTTGGGTACTGAATGGATGAAGAAGAAAAAATATATATATAAATGAGAAAGTAAAAATCAGACTTACCAAAATACTCTTTCGCTCATATATGAGTGAAAAAACAGTTGTACTATGTATTGGAGCTTTCTTTATCTCCATTAAAATTCTCGTGCATATATATAACCATACTCGATGACTGGCACTTGCGCCAGTGGAGCACTAACGGCACTGTCCGACCATGCTCATTGCCAGAGCAGCTGTCTGGCTTCTGTGCCAGTGGCCCATAAATTGCACCATTTGAGTGCGATCGTTATGAGCATTGCCTTCTAGCACGTTAGAAAATCATTCGAGCGAGGTCGTTGCCAGTGCTGCTGGATTGGCTCCCGTGCAGGTGGCATGTAAAATACACCATTTTGAGCGTGGCCATTGCCTGTACCGTGTGACTGGCCCTCGTGGCGGTGGCACGTAAAAGCACCCACTACACTCTCAGAGTGGTTGCATTAGGAAGGGCATCCAGCTGTAGAAACTCTACCAGATCAGATTGGAGCCTGGTGCAGCCTTCTGGCTTGCTAGTCCTCAGTCAAATCGTCCAACCCATGCTAGCATGGAAAGCGGACGTTAAATGACGATATATAGACGTAGAAATGGCTGTGTGGTATGATGATTGCTTTCCAACCATATGGTTCTGAGTTCAGTTCCACTGCGTCACACCTGATACAGCCTCAGTCCAACCAAAGACTTGTGAGTGGATTAGTTAGAAGGAAACTGAAAAAAGCCCTTTGTATATATATATATATATATATATATATATATATAAACAAATAGTAAATGAGTATATGCATATATACGTACAGGTATGTGCATACCGACATCCACCTGTATGTATAGGTGCATATCTGGGTACAGGACATTGCAAACAAAACAGAGACGAGAAAACACAAGCCACATAGAGAACATTCTACTTCATCAGCTACCTCCGTTTTAACACCAGCGTTTCGAAGAGCTGGGCAGGACACATCATTAAAACGGCTCTTCCCATGGACCGCAAATTAAATTTGTATACACAAATTAAATCTTGCCATGGAGGAATGTAGTGGCGGACAAAAAACAATACAGGAAAACAAACAGGAAAGGCTTTACGGCCAGACGAGAAAAATTATGTGTGTATGAACGCTGTGAGGCACGAACTTGAAAGTAGGGACGAAGTAGTTCGCGTGTTTGCTCGGCGATAGCCAAGGAAGAAAAGGATTATTGACCGGATGCATGTGACCATGCCGGTGTAAGGGGAAGAGAGAGAGTGGTAGAGGGAGAAACAAAAGGAGGAAGTAGAAGAATAGGTGAGCAACGAGAGGAAAAGAGAGAGAGAGGAAGTACGAGGGGGGAAAAAAGAGATACGTAGTAGTAACAGAGGAAGAACAAGAGGGGTAAAGCGAGATACGTATATATATGTATGTATTTGTGTGTATCCCACCCCATCTGACACCAGATGTTTGTGTTTTTACATCCCTGTAACTAAGTAGTTCAGAAGAAAGGAAATAATAGAATAAATACTAGGCTTACAAAAAAAAAAAAAGTCATGCGGGCGATTTGTTTGACTAAATGGTCAAACTAAAGCGTTTCACCCGGTGGGAAAAGAAAAAAGAAAATATTCTAATAGGTGTAAAACAACTTGCTGGGAAACCAGCATGGCCACAATCAAATGACTGAAATAAGACGATATATAAATACATATATACACACAAACACACACATTCTCTCTGTTTTCAATGTGGCCATGCTGGAGTACTACTTTAAAATTTTTTAGTAGATTAAATCAACACTAGGACTTCTTCTATCGTTCCCTTTTGCTAAACCGTTACGTGCATATAAACAAATCGATACTGGTTGTCAATGGGAGAAAGACAGACAGACACACACACACTTTATATATATATACATATATATATATATATATACATATATATATATATATATATATATATATATATATATATATATATATATATATATATGTATGTATATATATATATATGTATATATATATATATATATATATATATATATATGTATCCAAGGTTTCAAATTTGTATATTTAAAAGGATAGACATTTTCAACACAATCGATTTTTATTCCATTTATTTATGTCAAATGTTCACATCGAATGGTAAATAATTAAATAAATGGAATAAAAATCGATTGTGTTGAAAATCTCTATCCTTTTAAATATACAAATTTGAAACCTTGGAAATATAAACAATGAGAACGACCCTTAGGGAATCTAATTAATGATCCTTTGGGGTGAAGTCTTATGCTATATTGGTAACGATTACAAAATTTACTGGAAAATTATATATATATATACACATAGATACATACATATATATATATACATATACAAATTAAAAGGGTAAAGGTTTATCAATTTATTAATTTATTAATAAATTAACAATTAATAATTTTTACCAAGCCCTTCGGTATGTAAACACCATTATCGGTGGAGAACTTATTTAAAAGTTCATATACATTTATAAACATAATTAAGGGATCATCAAACATTTGCTTGTGGTGAAGCAAATGTTTGATAATCCCTTAATTATGTTTATATATACATATACATATATATATATATATATATATATATATATATATATATATATATATATCATCATCATCGTTTAACGTCCGCTTTCCATGCTAGCATGGGTTGGACGATTTGACTGAGGACTGGTGAAACCGGATGGCAACACCAGGCTCCAGTCTAATTTGGCAGAGTTTCTACAGCTGGATGCCCTTCCTAACGCCAACCACTCAGAGAGTGTAGTATATAAATATGTAAATATATATATATGTATGTATCTATGTGTATATATATATATATGTGTGTCTTAGTGGTCAGAGTATTCATCTCATGATAAGGTCATATAATGTTATTTCCCAGCAGCGTGTTGTGTCCTTCAGCAAGACATGTTGATCCAGTTCACTCAGCTGACAAAAGTAAATTCTACTTGCAATTTGAATGGCCAGCCTTATCACGTTGTGTTACACTGAATAAATGAGTTACGGCACTGCCAGAAGTGAAAGTAGAAAAATCTGACAAGGAACATTACTGCTGGTTTGAGTTGATTCTTTGGCTACTGACAGTTAATACCATGACTGGCCGGAGCGAGCTATATGTCTGTCTGTCTATCTCTCTCTCTCTTTCTTTCTATCTATCACTCGAAAGTTAATGGAACAAATTCGACACCTATATCCATGCGTTTGAAAACACACAGAGCATAAGGGTACTATTGAGTGGTCGATCCTACAAAAAGTGCGCGCGCGCGCGCAAATGAATACATGTGTTTAGGGTTAGGGTTAAGAATCAACTCAAACCAGCAGTAACGTCTTTGTTGGTGTATATAATCACCTCGGTCCAAATGGACTATATGTAATCTGAATCTTCCCCCCCCCCCTTTTTTTTTTTTTTTACTGAATCCCACGTTTTAGGCTATGGAGATTCCGATTCTGAAAAAAACGTTCAAAAGTCTCAATTTCAAAATTTCGATTCCCCCCCACCCCCGGTTTTTATATAAATCCACAGGGTAAACCTAACCCTAACATTGACCGTAACCCTGACCCTGACCCTAACCATAACACTAGTTTTTTTAGATTTGGCTGTTATTTCTAGCATGTAAATAGCCTGCTTGGTTGAGGGGGGGTGAAATTTTTCAAACAATTTTTTTTCCGAATCGGAATCTCCATAGCCTAAAACGTGGGATTCCGTAAAAAAAAAAATAATAAATAAGGGGGCGGCGAAAGGTTCAGATTACATATAGTCCGTCTCTGCCATCATTCAGAACATAGATGTTATTACACGTTCGCCAACCATCACTGACTGACTATGTGCAGGGACCCACTCACCTTGATGATATTTACGATGAAAGAACATTCTTTCGTCAATTTCTACAACTAACCGTTGTCCATGAACATCCAAACAGCCGATTTCCATGGGAGTCTGGGGGGGATACTATTCAGGAAGGGTAGGCCCGGTGCGCGTACTCACGCAAGCTAGTCGTGACTAGTCGATCCTACGAATGCGCAAAACATGTATAAGGGCTTTTTTAAAACAAATAAGGATCTTTATATAATAATACTTTGTGTAATAAAATCATTTACTGTGTTTAGAAAAAAAAAACCCTCATAGGATCGACTAGTCACGACTCGCTAGCGCGAGTGCGTGCGTAGGGACCACTCTTCTTGAATAGTACCGTTTTGATTTTAATGTTTTTCTTGTTCATTTTCATGTGTCATTCATAGCATCATATTTTATTTTAATTGTTATATGTCCCCACATGTGTTGTAGTGTACCCTATATATGTAATACATTTATGGCCATTTAAAAGAAATAAAGAAGGTTATTATCAAAACCGGAGATAAGAGGAAGTGATATCACATAAAGAAGCCCGCCATTTCCTTTGTCGTACGGGTGGAAGGAATTTGGCGCGATCCGAGTTTTGAGTTGCGTAGACGTTTTGTTTTCGTGCTGAGTTCTTCTGATCTTGGTGGAGAAAAGCTTTCCTCTCTGTTTGAAGTTCGCCTCAAGGTAAAAGTATTTTCACTTTTGTGAACGGAAATTTCATACAAAAAAAAGAAGAAAACCCTACTTACCTATTTATTTATGTTATAATGCATAAGTATGGAGGCGCAATGGCTCAGTGGTTAGGACAGCGGACTCGTGGTCATAGGATCGCGGTTTCGATTTCCAGACTGGGCGTTGTGAGTGTTTATTGAGCGAAAACACCTAAAGGGCCACGAGGCTCCGGCAGGGGATGGTGGCGAACCCTGCTGTACTCTTTCACCACAACTTTCTCTCACTCTTACTTCCTGTTTCTGTTGTGCCTGTAATTCAAAGGGTCAGCCTTGTCACACTCTGTGTCACCCTGAATATCCCCCGAGAACTACGTTAAGGGTACACGTGTCTGTGGAGTGCTCAGCCACTTGCACGTTAATTTCACGAGCAGGCTGTTCCGTTGATCGGATCAACTGGAATCCTCGACGTCGTAAGCGACGGAGTGCCAACAGCAATACATAAGGGGACTTCTTTCCCCGACTTTGTTTCCTCATAAATGCTGCAAGTCAATTTGACCGACATTCGAACGACCCTGCCAATAAATAGATCTTTTGTTTCTGTCAAACAACATAGAACTGATCTTTGTTTTAAAAATTAAAAGTAATTGTTCTGGATATTTAATTCGTAGCGGGGAGAGGAAAATGAGTAATTTCTGATTTCTAGTTATAATGTCCCTTCCTGTTTGAAACCATTACATTACAAGTATTGAATCATCTTTTAGAAGTAAAAATTGGTGAGTAGAATTGTTTTTCAAGTTGATAGAGTTAACCGATTGTCAATGAGGTTGATAATAAAACATCTCAACAATTTTTGGTGTTTAACAAATATTATTTTCTCTGCAACAAAGAAATATAGTTAAAATTGGGGCAAAATGGGTAGTGATTAATTTAATTAATTTCTTCTCTTAAATTTGACGGTGCATAAATATATCGGGAACGGAGCCATTTCAGCAGATCAAGAAGTTATACAGAAAATCTGGGGCTAATACAGTTTCGAATAGAACTTTATGTTAAGTTCTTAGATTTAGCCTAGTTTCGTCGATTTAATATCATGGGACATTTTTCCATGATCTGCTTTCATTTGATTTAGATATTTAAATTTTTTTCTTTTTTCGCTTCTGATCATTCTGATGTCTTAGGATGGATAATTTATCAATTATAAGTGATGTGTGTGAGTCTTTGGCGGAGGTAAAGGATATGGCTCGCTCGACCTTTCGGTTATTTTTGGGGGGGTTTTTTTCTATAGAAACCCACATTTTTTTTTGGTAGAGATGGACTATATGTAATCTGAACCTTTCCCCCCCTTATTTATTAATTTTTTTTTTTTTACAGAATCCCACGTTTTAGGCTATGGAGATTCCGATTTTGAAAAATTTCTACCCCCCCCCCCCCACCAAGCAGGCTATTTACATGCTAGAAATAACAGCCAAATCTCACAAAACTAGGGTTAGGGTTAGGTTTACCCTGTGGGTCTATATAAAAACCAGAGGGGTGGGGGGGATCGAAATTTTGAAATGGAGATTTTTGAAAAAAAATTTTCAGAATCGGATTCTCCATGGTCTGAAACATAGGATTCCGTTAAAAAAACAAAATTTAAAAGGGGGGGGGGTATACCCAGATTACATATACTCCATCTCCACCTTTTTTTTTTTCAAGCGTAGTACTTATTTTATGGCTTTCTTTTGCCGAACCGCCAAGTTATGGGGACGAAGACACACCAACACAGGTTGCCAAGCAGTGGTGGGGGACAAAGACATGCACACACACATATATATACATTTATATGATGGGCTTCTTCCAGTTTTCGTCTACCAAATCCACTCACCAAGTTTTGGTTAGCCCGAAGCTATAGAAGAAAACACTTGCCGAAGGTGCCACGCAGTGGGACTGAACCTGGAACCGTGTGGCTGAGAAGTGAGCTTCTTACCATACCTGCCCCAATAATATATATAGGTGTAGGAGTGGCTGTGTGATAAGTAGCTTGCTTACCAACCACATGGTTCCGGGTTCAGTCCCACTGCGTGGCACCTCGGGCAAGTGTCTTCTACTATAGCCTCGGGTCGACCAAAGCCTTGTGAGTGGATTTGGTAGACGGAAACTGAAAGAAGCCCGTCGTATAAAAGTATATATGTATATATATATATGTTTGCGTGTCTGTGTTTGTCCTCCCAACATCGCTTGACAACCGATGCTGGTGTGTTTATGTCCCCGTAACTTAGCGGTTCGGTAAAAGAGACTGATAGAATAAGTACTAGGCTTACAAAGGATAAGTCCTGGGGTCGATTTGCTTGACTAAAGGTGGTGCTCCAGCATGGCCACAGTCAAAAGACTGAAACAAGTAAAAGAGTATACCCACATACACACTTTTATTCACTTTTGTGCTTATTTTCTCATATACCCTTGTATATAGGGTGCCAGGACAATTCATCTCCAGTTATTTGTCATTGGTTAATTTGTCCCCGGTCAATTCGTCACTGACCAATTTGCCCCAAAATACTATTAAATGTGATTTTCGAGGGAAAGTTTAGGACAATCAGTTTAGAATTAAAATTGTAGTTGGACAGTTACAGATATATTTTCGTTTCTTTGCTCACCCCCACCCCCCACCTGTCTCTCCCACTTTTAAGTATCTGAGCTGAACAGATTTTCCGAGCGGATCAAATTAAATTTATTGAATATACTTACACGTCAACATGACGACCTGCAAGATCATAATTTTAGAGAAAGGGTCAATAAAATAAATACCAGTTATACACTGGGGCCCAATGTAGTCAACTTATCCCCTCCTCTAAACAGCTGGTCTTGTTTCAGAATTTGAAATCAATATTTACACTCCATATAATTGACCCTTTTGTTATTGTATCTATTTTGAGATGCTCTGTGTTTCTTTCAATTATTTTAAATATAACAAAGAATTTAGTAAAATAACTTCATTATCATTAAGCTAGTGTTAGGAACATAAACTGCGACTAAAGTTTGGTGGAAGATTTTTATTCAGAACTTAAATCAGGAAATTTGTACTACAGAGCCAGAGCTGGTTTTGGCAAGGTTGGTAACAAAAGGGTTAATGAAACTTATGTCTTATATTTATGCAACAGATTATTATAAGATGTTTAATGAATGTCATTGTTGCTACAAAATCTTGTTTAAGGTTAATTAGACAATCTAATACACTGACAGGAATACATTAACATTTTGTTTGTGTGTTTAAAATAATGAAGTGAATATAATCTCCCACAGAATTTAATGTTTTCCTTATATTTCGTTATAGATTTACTATGGAAGAGCAAAGAGGAAGCACTTCAAGAATATCTACCCCTCAGAAAAGAACAAGTAAAAGTGATGAAAAGGTTGATACAAAACGGTGTAGATATGAAAGAGATGATGGATCAAGGAGAGAAATGTCACAGAAACGGGCTTCATTTCAGTCAACAACAAAACAAAAAAGACATAAAGGAGACCATGGAAAGAGGGAAATAATTGGAAGACGAGATGTTTTTGACAAACACATATATTATACAAGGTTCAATGCATATGAAGACAAAATGAATTTGTTGAAAAATTCTTGGAGAAAAATATGTTCATTTTTAAAAAGTGTAGGATTGGAGAGAAATATTTTTAAACAGCATTTTATACAGAGAAAAGAGATTTTGCAGAAAGACCTTGAGAAATACAGTGATAGTGAAGGTTTTATTATTTTGTGGAAACTTGAATGGTTTCTGGAACAATACATAAGCACAAATATTTTACAAGACAAACACAAAACCATTGAGGCACCGAAATTAATCAACAAATTTCATCCTCTTTCTCCAGTTGTAACCAGGGAAGCAAAGATGGATGAATCTGGTGAAGACTTAAGCAACCCAATATCCAATATTGTTGTGATACAAGGGGGGATTGTTACATATTCCCGCCATTGTATGACAATATGTTGTATGACAAGAGACGGTGACAGAAATGATGTCCATTGTCCATCGTCTGTCACTGATTTCACCAGAATCAGTCAAGACACAGTTCTGGCCACCCTCCCCTTCCGAAAAATGATTCTCATTATCAATCCTTTAAGTTTTATAATTAAAACACTTCAATTAGGATTAAACCTGGTTTCTTACTTAGAACATTCTACATTTATAGGTGTAGAACTGTTCAGTAAAGCCATATTTCTCATTGATTGGAATGATAACAGAATTATCACTCAATTCATTGCCAAGGAGATGCCTGCAGATATTGCTGTCGGTCCACAGACAAAGCTGTTAATTGCATTTGCCAATATTAACAAGGTTACCTGTTATAATCTGGGTGGCCAGCAGTTATTTGAGGTGGACACCAATTCTCTGGATCTCCCAACCCACATCACTGTGTACCAAAACCATTTTTATGTCCTCCAGGGACATATTATTTATCGGATTTCAGGTACAGGTGGTGTGTCACAGAGAGAGATTGGCATGAAATGCCAATATATTTCAGTTGGTACGGATACCATTTTGGTAACAGATTCTTGCGGTGGACCCCATGTCATTCAAACCAACAAATACTTTTGGCCCAGGCTGTCATACAACCACCAGCAACATACCCCGAGATTGAACAACCACATTTATATTGAGGATTGCTACCACATTACAAATATTCTCCCTATGTCAATGTCTTCTACATTAATAATCGATAGGGATAAAAAAGCTATATTATTCACCAAGACTGGTGAAATAATAGAGCAAAATCTTTTAATTTTCCCTGACATTCCTTCTTGCTTTTGTAGAATGAACCCTAAAGGATTTCTGGTCTTTTATCATGAAATGAAAGGATTTCAGTATATCACCTGTCCTGAACTAAGAAAAGGCCCTTTAATAAAGGTCCAAACAGATTACAGGAAAATATGTCATATTGTATCAAATAAGTGTTTAGCTGTGACCACCACTGAAAACAAAAATGAGATCCATATCCTATTGATCAAGGAGGACAAAGTTGACATTATAGAAAGAATTTCTCTGGGACATTCTAATGTCGCCATTGCTGCAACTCCAATTAATTTTGTAGTCGTAGATGGAAGGGAAAATAAAATGGTATTTTATTCCACATGTGGTGAAGAACTTTTTCAAAAATACCTTCCATTCTATGGCTACCCTCACCACATCTACTCTGATAATGTTTATTTTTATGTCCTCTTCAAGAGACACTCTATTCTGATATGTTATGATATATATGGAGAAATGAAATGGCAGTGGCAACTGCCTTTCCCTGTTCACCCTCACATTGCTGTTTTCCAAGGGACTGTTTATCTACCGGACACTCAACTCAACAGGGTCCTTCTTTACAAGTATCAGGACCGGTTGTCTGGCTGTTGTTTACACCTGAAAAATCCTTATATTAGAAATCTAAATCTACGACTCAAAGAAAAGGAGAAAGACAAAAAACTTGTCATTGGCGAAATATGTAATCTGGCAAATGGACAGTTGGTGGTGTCCGACATCAACCATGATTGCTTGTTATACATTTCTAATGAAGGAGACATTGTGTCGAGATTATCTCTGCCGTCTCCAGCTACGGATATATGTCGATGGGATTCTAATCAAATAGGTGTCACATTACCCCTACAGAAACAATTAAGGGTCATTGGAAACCTATCAAAGACAGTGAGAAGTGTATCATTAGGGCAGCCTTATGTACGGGTGTGTAAGATGGTTCAGGGACCAATTGTTTGTTATTGTGATAAACCATCACATTTAGATATTTTAGCCATTAAATATTATAATCAATTTGAGGTTATTAAGACAATTAATATCCCTTTTTTTGTGAAATCATTAGCAATAGAAAATGAAACACTTAAACTATTAATTGTCAATAAGGGAAAAGCTTTTCAGTACAACACTAGTATCTGTGGTGGTGGTCATGGCAGTACTAGTAGTTGTGATAGTAGTAGTAGTAGTAGTATTAAGATGGTCCCCAGTGTTTTAATGTCCCAAGTGAAACGTCCCCTCAATCTCTACGGTGGATCTATTGACCAAACGTTTGTGTATCTTGTAGACAGAAGCCGTATGTTTGCTATAAACGATCGTAATTTGTTGGTTAATGATCTCGTTACAAATAATCAACTTAATATCGACATAGTAGATGTATTTTCCAGAAACATTTCTGTGAGTGAAATGTTGTCATCTTCTTTATATCTACAGGATCTGACAGTTTCTGATAAAGCCCATGATGTTGTTGTCCATCCAGGTTTTGGAGACAAACAACCAGTGCAGATTTTTCGTTTGGTTATTACGGAAAACAACCTGATTGCAATATACGACAGGAAAAATAAAAACATTAAGATATTCACATTTGATGGTCATCTCTTAGATTCTGTCAAATTGAATGTTTCTCCCATCAATATGTGTCGATGGCAGTCAAATACATTGGTTATAACAACTGGTGATAATAAATACCAACTGTTGACATTAAAAGTTGAATTTCCATTGTCGTTGGTGATTTACCAGACGAGAAATGAATACCATTGCATTGCTCCTTTGTCAGATGGTCTACTAGTATATAATTGGGATGGAGATGAACAGACCTTGTATGTCATTGATTTTGATGAAGTTCATTCGACTGTGAAGATAATAAAACAAATAGACATACCTGAGACATTATTAACGAGAGGTGGTGAAGTTATTGATTATGTTGATGGCATAAGTTATATTACAGTGACTGCTAATGATGTCATCCTCATTAGCAACAGCAAATTCATCAATTTCCTCAGTAGTGATGGTCAGTATTTGCATTCAGTTAGACACTACATGAAGTATGTTAGTATTTATCGCAACATAACAGCTGATGACAGTTGTTTGTACATTAATGGATGCTGGGAAAGATATCATCTCTGTGGTATATTTAGCAACATTGTGTGTTTCACACAGACCGGTGACTACAGCAAAATATATTTAAATGAAAGAATTTATAAACGTAAAGTGGGCTTTAGCTGTATAAACAGTAAAGGGCCAAGATTTATTGGAAGTCACAGAAATAAATTGTATGTTGAAGGTTTGTTTAAGCTTAATCGGGAGAGATTCCCTGTTTGTCGTTTACAAACAGACCACTGTCCTATTCAAGTGAGAGATATTGATATTTCTGATGAAGGAAAGACAGTTGTGTGTGAAAAAGCCAATAATGGAAATGTTAAAATATTTGATGAAGATGGGGAGTTGCTATGTCACAGAGATGTTGGAAGTTTAGTTGGTGGTGTGTGTTTTACAGGCGAAAGAGAGATAATGGTCACACTTCCAAACAGACGAGAAATATTTCAACTGAATGGAGAAGATTTGGAGAAATATAAAGTTTGGGAAAGTCTAGTACCTTATGGTGTAATATGGAGAAAAGTGGTGGGTATTTACTGGTGTCAACATATTGAATTGATTGAATGTCATTGCATAAAGATTGATGGGGACCAAGTGAAGGTTCTGGAATCTGTGTCTTTATCAAATCTTGATTCTGGTCTTTGTTTCCCTTCCATTACATCTCAGATGAACAAGGAAATATTCAGTAATGAATTAATTAATAAAGGTAGATTAGAGGTAAGATGTGGTAATTACATAGCAGAGTGTAAGTCAGCAACTGCTGAAATATCAGTGAGAAGACTGCCACATAGAACAGCAGTGGTGCCTCTTTCCATTCCTACATTCGATGAACCAGTTAATTATGGCTATCTGGACAGTAGGGACTATAACAGTAAACTAATTAAGTTAGATGACAATGTTAGTGTGTTGATGTTTAGAGAAAGTGTCACATTAATCAGAACAATGACAGGAGACATACTTCAACATAAACAACTGCCACAACAACCACCACCACTGGACTTATGTCGGTGGACAGATGAATGCTTTATAGTTGTCTTTTGTAAAGAAATGATGGTCTTCAACAGAGATCTCTGTTGTTTAAAAACCATCAACACTGGGAAGTACTACAACAGTATTTATAAAAGCAATGACGATCAAATTGTGTGTGGTGGTCATTATATTAAAGAAAAAATCAAAGATGGGCGATATGTCTATTATTATTATTTAGATGTAATTGATATCGAAGGTGGGACGTGTGAATGCAGTCAGGAAGTTTGTTGTGGGGAGGTGAAAGTGGCGGTTCAGTTAGAGATGGTCTTTAGTGACATAGTAGTGACACCTGGTGGTGATATTGTTGTTGTGAAGTGGGAAGAGGTGGAGTTGGAGGGATGGAGGAGTAGTGGTCAGTATGTTCTCTATTGGTACGGGGAACATTTGGTCAGGAGTATAAAACTAACTACAGATCTAGAGTATAGTATTTACAGGCCTTGTCTAACCACACACGGCAGTTTCGTTTACATAACAGATAGAGATAACAATATTTACCAGATACCTGGACATATTGAACACCAAACATCTGCAGATATTCAACAATATTTATTGCTCAGGTGTGATGATAATGAAGTCTTCCAAGTTCTTGGTTTTGGTATCTCAGAAAATTCTTTCATGGTTTTTGGAATTGTTCCAGGACGTCAGTCATTTGCTTTCTTTCATTTTGACAAATAAATATTTTTGTAAATGTAATACGTTGTTGTTGATATTGTTACTGGGTTCACCTGGGAATCAAACCTGCACCGTTTACATTGCACTCTGCCTAACAATTGCTGTAGCATTCTTCAACACAGTCTCTCGTTTGGTATGTATGCAGTGTATGCTAGTAGATTTTATCTCTGCTTTTATATATAATTGAATAGTATAAGATGTAGATTCAGAGAAACCTGCAGCTATCGTAGTAAGCTCCTCTTACGAACTTGGCTATCAGACCACAAAGTAGTGTAATGTAATTTATCCATGGAACTGAGTGGTAGGGGTTTGTTCCCCCTGCAAGCAATATATAGGGCGCAGCACTACCTGGTGGAAGGTCTGCCTAGGTCACTTACGACGTCGAGGGTTCCAGTTGATCCAATCAACGGAACAGCCTGCTCGTGAAATTAACGTGCAAGAGGTTGGACACGTGTACCCTTAACGTAGTTCTTGGGGATATTCAACATGACAGAGTGACAAGGCTGGCCCCTTTGAATTACAGGCACAACAGAGACAGGAAGTAAGAGTGAGAGAAAGTTGTGGTGAAGGAGTCTCGTGGAGCTTCAGGTATTATCGCTCAATAAACACTCACAACGCCCAGTCTGGGAATCGAAACTGCGATCCTATGACCGTGAGTCCGCTGCCCTAACCACTAGGCCATTGCGCCTCCACTCATGTATAAGCATACAGTATTAAATTTTAAATTTTTATGAAATTGTTTCCATGGTTAGAAAATGTGAAAAACACATCATATTGCTGGAATATTTTCTATTGAAATTAACAACATGAATATGGAGGGATGGGCATGGCGCCAATTAAGTATTTCAAACAGTTCATCTGGATGAGCTGCTCTTTCATACGCAGACCCCCATTTGACCTCTTGGCTCTCATCGACCCCCTGTAATTTCTGGCTGTCCCTCGGACTCCCTTTGGCAACCCCTGCTGTAAACTTAGGAAACACTATTTTCAATTCTCTGTCACTTTAATGCTAATTATAATTATTGCCAGTACCGCCTGACTGGCCTCCGTAGGATTTTCGAGCGAGATCGTTGCCAGTGCCCCTGGACTGGCTTGTGCGGGTGGCACATAAAAGACACCATTTCGAGCGTGGCCGTTGCCAGTATCGCCTGACTGGCCTTCGTCCAGGTGACACGTAAAAGCACCTACTACACTGAGTGGTTGGCGTTAGGAAGGGCATCCAGCTGTAGAAACTCTGCCAAATTTTAAATTGGAGCCTGGTGTTGCCATCCGGTTTCACCAGTCCTCAGTCAAGTCGTCCAACCCATGCTAGCATGGAAAGCGGACATTAAACGATGATGATGATGATTCATTATCTCCATGCCGTATGTTTATAGCTATAGTGTAGGAAAGTTCAGTAACTCAACGGCAGTGAGAGATCCCTGTCTGGAAACAGCACGACTGGCGATTGAGAACCAACCGAAGCGCTCCCATGAGAAGGAAAGGGCAGAATGAGAAAGCTGGGTAATAAAAAATTTTTTAAAAATCAGACCCTTAAGCCTTGATTAGGTACGCAATCCAACTGTCTGAATGCATTGCAGGGTGGGGCGACTACTCCGTAATAGGGGACCCTCACAGGAACCCAAGAAAGATAATTGAGACACTGTGTGTCTTCACCCCACCCACCCCAACGGTACATGTAAGTAAGCAAACTTATAGGAGCTGGCTTCAAAGAAAATGTCAATTTTCACTCGCGAAAATAAAGAAATAAATTTTTTTTTTATGGAATTTACCGAACACCGTATGGCAACAGGTGAGTTGCGTGAACACCTCTTACAGTCAAAATAAAAGATTGCCATCTACACTATCTGAAGCGTATTTGGAAATTACCAAAAAACGGCATTATGAAATTTCCCTGCCCCCCCCCTCCCACCAAATTTCTTCATTTCTGACTTAGTTCCCTAACCCTAAAACTCTTAAACCTTAAAACTGTAACCCTAAAACCCCAACCCTAACTATATAAAAATTTTGTAATTTTTTTTTCAGAATCATAATTTCTTTACTTTTCGACATATTTTGAAGAAAAAAAATTCTGAAAGAAGTTTAAAATGAAGAAATTAGGGGTGCGGGTGGTAATTTTAAAAAAGGAGGGTGGGGTGGCGTACAAAAGGAAGTCTTGCCATACCAGTTAACTACCGCGATCCAGGTAATCGACCTAAGTATCTCCCCTTCCCCGAAATTGCTGGCCCTGTGCCAAAATTTGAAACAAAGATTTAATACGCATGCGCACTAAACGTACTTCCTCCTCTATTCATTACGTATTGATAAACATGTCAGTTGCTAAAATTTCTCTTAATCAATTCCCAAACACATTTATAATACATTTCTCTACCACCCGACGCACTTCTAACAACATTTTAAACACATTTGCGTAAGTATTAAACAATGAAAGCATTTAATCTTTTAATTCTTCGTGTCTCCGATGTCTTTTGTTTTGTTCGACATTTGGCTGCTGTTTCTAGCTAGGGAGGCAACCTTCTACTCGCTCCATCGTTTCCGTTGCAATCCGAAACAGTCAATTAGCAGGTGTTTTTTATTTTCCAGAAATTTTGCCTCATCTTTCAACCCGATTGTTAATTCACGTTGCTAATTAAAATATCTGAATGATTTTTAGTGTTTAACAATCAATATTCGTTTCTCTGTTGGATAAGTCAGTTTTTTTTAAAACACGATGTTTAAGATGGGGCAAAATCAGTAATGTCTAATTTCCATATTTTCTAATTAACTTCATGGTGTTAAAAAGAAGAAAGGATTAAAATTCTCTGCAACAAGTTACTTGACTTCACCACCGACATGCATTTATCACGAAGAAATCATTAAGAAGCTATTGATAATATTTTGTTCATTAATTTCTCATCATTTGCAATTATTTTCTGTGTTCATTCCACTGAGGAAGCAAAGCTTTTCTTATGCAGAGCCAGAAATCAGGGATCTGGAATTATCCAGTATTTTTAATTTTTTTAATTTTTATTTTGCTAGTTCATTTTGTCTCTTTGTCTTCTCTCCTGGTGCTATATGAACATTTAATGGTACTACTAAAGCAGCACGGTCCCGAACTCGCAGTCGCGCGTCCGCGCTAGCTAGTCTTGAGTGGTCGATCCTAACCCTAACCCGCGTGTGCAAATGAATACGTGTTTAGGGTTAGGGTTAGGATCGACCACTCGCGACTAGGTAGCGCGTTCGGGACCGTGCTGCTTTAGTAGTACCCATTTAATATGGTTTTAGAGTCAAATTTTGATTGCTATTTCAAGCATGGTGGTATCTCTTAGATGCCCTAAATAATAATTTATATCATCATCATCATCGTTTAACGTCCGCATTCCATGCTACGATGGGTTGGACGATTTGACTGAGGACTAGCGAACCAGATGGCTGCACCAGGCTCCAATCTGATCTGGCAGAGTTTCTACTGCTGGATGCCCTTCCTAATGCGAACCACTCTGAGAGTGTAGCGGGTGTTTTTACGTACCACCGGCACAAAAGCCAATCTGGTGGTACTGGCAACGGCCTCGCTCAAATGGTGTCTTTATGTACCACCTGCAACGACCTCGCTATATATATAATATATATATATACATATATATATATATATATATATATATATATATATATATATATATATATATATATATATAAATATTATATGTATATATACATATATTATATGTATATATACATATATATATTTATTTATAGAGTTTATCTCCATCGAAATGTTAAATCTGTATTTTCTAAGTAGCCTCTATATCTTACACTGTTGTTTCTTTATTATTTCAGAATATCAGATGACATTGGAATAACAGAAGATACATTCTCAATATTTATCATCTTTTAAAGACCAAAATGAAAATATTGTACAGAGCAGATATATAAGATTGTTTCTATAAATCTATGGTAGAATTTCTATGATATATTTACTCTGATATTGTGTAATTAACAAATTTTCTGGACATCACTGGCCAAAGTGTCTATATGACGAGTCTGTGTGAAAATTTAACTTGGATAATTTTTCTAAAGAGTTTAGGGACAAAGGTAACACTGGACAGAAATACAGCAGTCAAAATATTTGTAAACAAAAGACTATAGAAGCAAAAAGAAGTAAATATATATATATATATATATATTGTGATTTTCGATGAAAAATAATGGGAAAAAGTGGGAAACTAAAGAATTTGACTTTTCCAGAAGATAGAAAAAAAGGGAGGCGAAAATTGTCACATGATTGTGATGTCTGTAAAAAGTCCTTCTCTCAAAGGGGCAGCTTGAATAAGCACAAGCGTGTTCATACAGGAGAGAAGCCATATCAATGTAACATCTGTAGTAAATCATTCTCTCAAAAGGGTCACTTGAATATGCACAAACGTATTCATACAGGGGAAAAGCCATTTCACTGTGATATCTGTGGTAAATCATTCTCTAACCGAAGTGATTTAAATTCTCACAAACGTGTTCATACAGGGGAGAAGCCATATCAGTGTAACATCTGTAGTAAATCATTCTCTCAAAGTAGTGCTTTAACTCCTCACAAACGTATTCATACTGGGGAGACACCATATTCCTGTAATATCTGCAGTAAATCATTTTCTGGCTACAGTGCTTTAACTGATCATAAGCGTATTCATACAGGAGAGAAGCCATATCAATGTGAAATCTGTAACAAATCTTTCACTGTAAATAGTACCCTAACGAATCACAAACGTACTCATACAGGAGAGACACCTTATTCTTGTGATATCTGTGGAAAATCATTCTCCCGGAATGACAACTTAGCTAAACATAAATATATCCATACAGGAGAGAAGCCATATCACTGTGATGTCTGTAATAAATCTTTCTCTCTAAGTAGTACCCTAACTAATCACAAACGTATTCATACAGGAGAGACACCATATTGTTGTAATATCTGTGGTAAATCATTCTCTCAGAGTGGCAACTTAGCTTCTCACAAACGTTTCCATACAGGAGAGAAGCCATATCACTGTGATATCTGCGGTAAATCATTCTCCATGAGTTCTAACTTAACTGGACACAAATATATTCATACAGGAGAGAAGCCATATCACTGTGATACCTGTGGTAAATTGTTCTCTACAAGTAGTTACATGACTATACACAAACGTATTCATACCGGAGAGAAGCCCTATCACTGTGATGTCTGCAGTACATCATTCTCTAACCGAAGTGCTTTAAATTCACACATACGTGTTCATACAGGGGAGAAGCCATTTCGCTGTGACATTTGTGGTAAATCATTCTCTGGAAGTGGTAAATTATCTAACCACAAACGTATTCATACTGGAGAGAAGCCATATCACTGTGACGTCTGTGGTAAATCCTTCTCTAACCAAAGTGCTTTCAATTCTCACAAACGTGTTCATACAGGAGAAAGGCCATATCAGTGTAACATCTGTAGTAAATCATTCTCTGACCGAAGTGCTTTCAATTCTCACAAACGTACACATACAGGAGAGAAACCATATACTTGTAATATCTGTGGTAAATCTTTCCCTCGCAACTGTGCTTTGACTGATCACAGACGTATTCATACAGGAGAGAAACCATATCACTGCAACATCTGTAACAAATCTTTCTCTGCCAGCAGTAACCTAACTACTCATAAACGTATTCATACAGGAGAGACACCATATCACTGTGATATCTGTGGTATATCATTTTCTCAGAGTAGCGCTTTAACTAGTCACAAACGTATTCATACAGGAGAAAAGCCATATCACTGTGATATCTGTGGTCAATCATTTTCTGTAAGTAGTGCTTTAATTAGTCACAAGCGTATTCATACAGGAGAGAAACCATATCACTGTGATAGCTGTGATAAATCATTCTCTCAAAGTAGTGCTTTAACTTCTCACAAGCGTATTCATACATGAGAAAAACCTTTTCTCTCTAAGTGGTGACTAGACCCTTTATCATGCAGTTAATTCTGTCGAATGTGATGTTTGTTTATTCACATTATTTTCAATTTGTCATACATTCACAGCTTTCAAAGTTTGCTGATGTGATTGTGTATTTTTAGAATGACATTGTTGCGTAGATGTAAGAGGCCGACTCTGACTAGTTTGAATATAAAATAAGTAGAATAATTGGGCCAGATATGACAAGTTTAAATACTAAAGAGTGGACACTAGATGTACCAACATTTCTTTCTTCTTACAATGACCATAGCGGTCATTTTTGACTGTCATTGAAAATCTTATTTAATACAATATATTTTAAATATCAGCAAATGCAGTGAATAAAGGATTTGAAAGTACAGTCTTTTAGCATTTATTTACATGCAAAAAATATATATCTCTACACATATGAAATGATGCTTATGATTGCACCATTCAATAGAGTTGTAGAAATTAAAAAGTAAAAAGCAAAAGTGATGATAAATGACCGCTCGGTACTGCGAGTGTTAACTGTGTATCCATATAGATGTGTGACTATCAATGAGACCATTTATAAGAACAATAAGCATTTTGAGCTCCTCCTAAAATGGTGGTAGTGTTGTGGGTTTTCTCCATGGCAACAACCAAACTACTCATCAGGGAATTGCTGTAATTGTCAAAATTGACTCTATGCCAAAAAGAAAACAAGGGACACTCTGTAACTATATATGTATTCACACAGAAATGGAGAAAGAACAGTGTGTAATAACAGCCTTCCAACTCTATAGTTTATTTCACAAGACCTAAGATAGCTTACCTGTGGGATATTTCTCTTTAATAAAAGCAATTTTTTCCAGATTTTAAATTTGTTTTGCATGAATTTTGTGAAAACTAATAGGTGTGGCTGTGTGGTAAGCAGCTTAATTCCCAACTACATGGTTCTGCGTGGCACCTTGGACTGGTTTTTTTCTACTATCACCCCCCCCCCCCCAGGCCAAACAACCCTTTGTGAGTGGGTTTATTAGAAGGAAAGTGAAAGAAACCCATCATTTATATATGTAGGAAGCATATTGTCTACCTGGCTATTAAGCTTTGAATGAGAGTCTGGTCCAGCCTTCCAACCCATGCCAGCATGGACAACAGACATTAAATGATGATGATAATGTGTTTATTTCAGTGTTGTCAACATTGATCATGTTATTAGGGTTGGACTAAATCTGTTGCAGAGATCAAATGGTCTTAAGTAGCCATTTGAATGTTTTAGCAACTGTTTTTTTGTACCAAAGCAGAAAAATTCTCTTCCTGTCCACCAGTTGTTATATAAGGAATGGTCCCTCACGCCTTTAGCAGAGAGAAGAAGGGAGTAAGATGAGATCACAACTACCAATGCCCAGCACAATTAAACCATGAACATGCTACAGAATTTCAACTGTTCCAGATAGAGCTCGTTACAACTTGCAAAACGAGTTACTTCACAATATGCGAGACATTTGCCATGTATTTTTATAAGAGGTTGTAATAAATAAATAACAGTTGCATTCAATTTACCTGGTTCTTGTTATTTGTTTATATAAGGGTAACTCCAGGCACACAGACTAGACCAGTTAATGCATAACCAACACAACTACATCAAGATGAACCAATTACAGTTAACTTAGGCAAAACACCAAACCATCACTCATTATATATATGTGTATGTCTTCCAGTATTGCTTGACAACTGGTGTTGCTGTGTTTCTCCGATTCTCATTCTCTCATTTTTTTCCTCCTTTTCTTCTCTACTAGCAGTTGCCACATTCGGTAATAATGTCTTACGGTTGAGTTGATTTTTATGCATTTCCCTGAAGAGAAGATTACATCTTTCTCAACATCGTTCATTCCTTTGGAACGAACCAATTGTAATCGTCAAAACATATGTCGGAAATAAAAGAAATCATTAATACATGTGTATAACTCCATTTATTTAAACTTATATTTATTCAATATACCTCAAATTAACAGGGAGTTTCTACCTCATAAACAGGAGTTACACCAAAGTTATTTTGTGGACTTTGCTACTCTGGTATCTATTAACCAATTTGTTTTGTCGGAGTTAATTATTATCTAAGAGAAAATAAATACATATAATTATATATATATATATATATATATATATATATATATAAAATATATAGTTTTAGGGAAAATAACCAATTATCAAGAACTCATCGATGAAAATCCACTATCACATATAGAAAAATTAATAATTAAAAGCACAATAAATGAGTATAATATAAAGTAAAGTAAATATCATAAGATAAATATAATAAAATAATAATAATAATTATTTATTATATTATATTTATCTTATATTTACTTTACTTTATATTATACTCATTTATTGTGCTTTTAATTATTAATTTTTCTATATGTGATAGTGGATTTTCATCGATGAGTTCTTGATAATTGGTTATTTTCCCTAAAACTATATATTTTATATATACTTTATCTATAAGGCTCAATTTAATTTTAATTTTTTATAAATTGATTTTAATTGAGTTTTTTGCCTGTAATTTTGGATTTTGTCCCTAATATTATTATTATTATATATATATATATATATATAGGCGCAGGAGTGGCTGTGTGGTAAGTAGCTTGCTTACCAACCACATGGTCCCGGGTTCAGTCCCACTGCGTGGCATCTTGGGCAAGTGTCTTCTACTATAGCCTTGGGCCAACCAAAGCCTTGTGAGTGGATTTGGTAGACGGAAACTGAAAGAAGCCTGTCGTATATATGTATGTTTGTGTGTCTGTGTTTGTCCCCCCAACATCGCTTGACAACCGATGCTGGTGTGTTTATGTCCCCGTAACTTAGCGGTTCGGCAAAAGTGACTGATAGAATAAGTACTAGGCTTCTAAAGAATAAGTCCTGGGGTCGATTTGCTCGACTAAAGGCGGTGCTCCAGCATGGCCACAGTCAAAAGACTGAAACAAGTAAAAGAGTATCCCTAACCCGCGTGTGCAAATGAATACGTGTTTAGGGTTAGGGTTAGGATCGACCACTCACTATATATATATATATATGTCTTTGTGCACGTATATATATTCAGTCAATTTGAGGATATGATGTCGTCCTTAGGGATTTAAGAATCCAGAGATCCACTGGTGTTATCGTAATGGGAGAATTTTCTCAATATACACCAATAAACAATCTAATTTACATATTATATCAATATAAGAAACGGAGAAAAATATATTATGCATACTTATTTTATTTGTATCTTTGAAGTCACAATATAAACATGGGATATAATTCAATACGCGAAAAATCCGAGGGTTTTTTCCTTCTTTTTTTTTCGGTGAAATGCGTGGAGGTGCACTTGCAAAAATTTACCAAATCACCTTCACTAAACATTTGTATTGCCTGATTTTTATTGCTTGCTCTCCACAAAGATATTTACGAACACTACACATACGCCTGTCTCAAACTACTAAAATATTAACACGTATCGGAAATTGAAACTTGAAATTTGTCATGTATATCGGTACGTAAGTGTATACGAGCCAACGAAATTTCTTTTATTTCTCTTATTTAATTCCGATACAGTCGTAATCTAAACCCACTGCAAGATTGTTTTAGAAAATTTCATTGAAGAAGTTCTTACTTTTTCTGAAAATTACGAGAAAAGAAAGCTGACTTTTGTTAACATTCAGAAACTTTCCTCCCACCTTCGTTAAAACGATTTTTTCACAACAAATTTCAATTCAGTCGTAATCTACAGCATCTGAAGCGTATTTTTTGAAAACTTCATAAGAAAATATCCCTTTTTTTTCTGGAAGTTGACTTCTGAGGACCATGAAATCAACTCCCGCCCCTCAACCATTCCCCCGGAATTGCTGGCTTTGTGCCAAAATATGAAATCAATGTTTCATACGCATGCGCACTAAACCTACTTCCATTCATTACGTTTTGACAAATGTGTTTAGCCAGAATTCTCTTAATTAACTCCCAAACACATTTATAATACATTTCTCTACCAACTGACGCACTTCTAACAACACTATCCTTCATAATAACATTTCTGTGAGTATTAAACTATGAAAACATTTAATCTTTTAATACTTTGTGTCTCAGATGTCCTTTGATGTGTGCAGCATTTGGCGGCATAACTACAGGGTTTTACCCCCCAGACTTTGGAAGGTCATAACTTTCAGAAAAATGAATATTTTTTAATGAAATTTTCCGGAAATTCCAACAGAGTCCACTTAAATTCTTCTTAACTTCCAGGAAAATTAATATTTTTTCGTGAAATTTTCTACAAATATACTTTGATGTATGTACATTTCGAGCATGTAGGAATTTTGAAGGAAACAACTGCAGGTTATTTTTGAGAACCGTTCCCCACTCGGTGGTGTTTCGGAGCAAGTCCATATTTGTTTCATTTTTCTCTATTATGTGCGTATGTGCATCTGTAGATTTCTAGACAGTGAAGAGAACCAGTCATAAGAAAACTTTCGTTAAAAATAACAGGCACACGATTTTTTTTTCTCAATAGAAGTAAATTCCAAAGTAAACGTTTCTAGTAGAGAAGTAGAAGAGAACAGGAGTAAAAATAGGAATATACACGCGCGGTTAAATATAGAAACGGTAGAGATGGACTATATGTAATCTGAACCTTTCCCCCCTTATTTATTAATTTTTTTTACGGAATCCCACGTTTTAGGCTATGGAGATTCCGATTCTGAAAAAAGTTTTGAAAAATTTCAATTCACCCCCCCCCCCACCAAGCAGGCTATTTACATGCTAGGAATAACAGCCAAATCTCACAAAACTAGGGTTAGGGTTAAGGTTAAGATCAGGGTTAGGGTTAGGGTTAGGTTTACCCTGTGGATCTATATAAAAACCGAGTGGGGGGGATCGAAATTTTGAAATTGAGATTTTTGAAAATTTTTTTCCAGAATCGGATTCTCCATGGTCTGAAACATAGGATTCCGTAAAAAAAAAACAAAATTTAAAAGGGGGGGTATACCCAGATTACATATACTCCATCTCCACCATAGAAACGGTGGAGATGGAATCTCAAAAATTTTTTTAAGGGGGAATCGCATGACCGGGACATATAGAACACATCATCGAAAACGAAAATCGCCTAACTTAAAAAATAAAAAAGTTACAGCCATTTTCCCTCGGTGTCTAATTCCAATGTCCACCGGGAAGGCGACGAAATAAGTAGGCGGGGCAAAATGAGTAATTTCCCATTTTTCCCCGTTTTCTTCCGACCCATTTGAAATAATTAACGTATTTTCCGGAATCGAAGACGCTTCGTTCTCGCAGCCGGAAATTTGAAAAAGAATAATAAACATAAAATTATGACTAAAGACTAAAAACCTATTTTTATCCTCTCTATCCCATCCTCCGTTGTACTTGCGCTTGCAAAGTGGTCCCAAACGCGCAGTCGCGTTTCCGCTCTAGCTAGTCGTGAGTGGTCGATCCTAACCCTAAACACGTATTCCTTTGCACACGCACTTTTTGTAGGATCGACCACTCACGACTAGCTAGCGTGGACGCGCGACTGCGCGTTCGGGACCGTGCTGCTTTAGTAGTACCCCAGTTAACTACTAAGGTCCATATATTTGACTCATGGACCATCCTCCACCTCACGAAAGTGCTGGCCTTGTGCCAAAATGTAAAAAAAAATCAACATTTCATACGCATGCGCATTAAACCTACTTCCGCTTCAATTCCTTGTATATTGACAAACATGTTTGGAGCCAGAATTTCTCTTAATTAACTCCCAGACACATTTATGATACATTTCTCTACAACCCGACGTACTTCTAACAACAACACTATCCTTTATAAGAACAATTCCGTAAGTATTAAACAATGAAAGCATTTAATCTTTTAATAGTTTGTGTGTCAGATGTCTTGATGTGTGCGGCATTTGGCTGCTATTTCTAGCTATGGATGCTACCTCCTACACGATCCATCGTTTCCACGTTAGTTTGTTGTGTTTTAGTTGGAGGAATATCCTCAAATACTTTCCAACCACAGAAATATTGAGAAACCAATGCTTTATTATAATTTATCGAAAATTTGTTTCTTGATATAGGGAAGGGGACAAAATAAGTAGGCGGGGCAAAATGAGTAATTTCCCATTTTTCCTTTTTTTTTTTTTTTTGAAATTATTATTTTGTGAGTCCTCAATCCAAACTGCACAGATTGTTCTGATGTACAAGGCCATAATCAGCCCAATCAGTTGAGCAGGTATACTTCACAGTTCTGGAATCCTCCAGAGCACCTCCTTGTAAAAAAAGAAATGTAGTCCTTGAGCTATCCCGACTCTATGGATGGGATGCTGGTCTGTCACAGAATTACTCATTTTTGACAGCTGAGTGCACTAGAACAAGGTGAATTGAAGTGTTTTGCTTAAGAACGCAATGTGTTACCTGGTCTAGGAATTGAAATTACAATCTTAGGATAATGAGTCCAATACCCTCACCACTAAGCCATGTACCCCCCCCCCCCCCCAAAGTACCTGTCTGTCCACTGAGTCAAACGCCTTGCAATGGTCAACATACGCAGCAATTATCTTCCTACTGAAGGCTCTACTTGCATTCATTGAGTACACACAGAACTAGGGGCCTGTCAGAAGTTGATCCCTATGGCGTGAACCCAGACTGCTGAGAAGACAGATGATTTCATGCTCTGTTCAGGATGATCCTGGCAAAGACCTTAGAGGGAACTGAGAGGAGAGAAACAGCCCTTTAATTGTTGCAGTTGTGGTGGTTACCTTTACTTTCTGACAGTGGGATAATGATGCCCCCTTTTCCTGTCAGGTGGTATTATACCAAACTGGTTTGTTAACTCTTATCAACAGAACAGCCCAATGTGATAAGGCTGGCCCTTCGAATTGCAGGTAGACTTTGCTTTTGTCAGCTGGGTGAACCAAAAGCAACATGTATTGCTCAAGAACACAACACACTGAGTGGATTTGGTAGATGGAAACTGAAAGAAGCTCAGTATATATAAATGTTTGTTAATGTCATCATCATCATCATCGTTTAACGTCCGCTTTCCATGCTAGCATGGGTTGGACGATTTGACTGAGGACTGGTGCAACCGGATGGCTACACCAGGCTCCAATCTAATTTGGCAGAGTTTCTACAGCTGGATGCCCTTCCTAACGCCAACCACTCAGAGAGTGTAGTGGGTGCTATTACGTGTCACCCGCACGAAAACGGCCACGCTCGAAATGGTGTCTTTTATGTGCCACCCGCACAAGAGCCAGTCCAGGGGCACTGGCAACGATCTCGCTCGAAAACCCTACAAGGCCAGTCAGGCAGTACTGGCAACGGTCACGCTCAGGATGGTACATCTTATGTGCCACCCGCACAAGAGCCAGTCCAGGGGCCCTGGCAACGATCTCACTTGGCTTGCCGGGTCTTCTCACGCACAGCACATTTCCAAAGGTCTCGGTCAGTAGTCATCGCCTCGGTGAGGCCCAATGTTCGCAGGTCTTGCCTCACCACCTCAGCCCAGGTCTTCCTGGGCCTACCTCTTCCACGGGTTCCCTCAACTGTTAGGGAGTGGCACTTTTTCATGCAGCTATCCTCATTCATTCTCACCACATGTCCAAACCAGCGCAATCGTCTCTCTTGCACATCACTACTGATGCTTCTTATGTTTAGCTTTTCTCTCAAGATACTTACACTCTGACGGGTATGCACATTTACATTACACATCCAGCGGAGCATACTGGCTTCATTCCTTGCGAGCTTACGCATGTCCTCAGCAGTCACAGCCCATGCTTCACTGCCATGTAGCATGGCTATATATCTATTATGTTCTTTCCCATGAAATGTCGTATTTGAAAGGTAACAATAAAATGTTTCAGAAGTGTTAGAGAACTGATTTATTTAATCAGAATATGATCCATGTTCATTTGTGATGTTTATCCAACATTTCTCTGTCATATATTCCATATTCCAACATTTCTATGGAAATGTTGAATCTGTATTTTCTAAGTAGCCTCTATATCTTACACTGTCTTTTCTTTATTATTTCAGAATATCAGATGACATTGGAATAACTGAAGATACATTCTCATTATTTATCATCTTTTAAAGACCAAAATGAAAATATTGTACAGAGCAGATATATAAGATTGTTTCTATGAATCTATGGTAGAATTCCTCTGATATATTTACTCTGAAATGTGTTATTAGCAAACTTTCAGGACATCACTGGCTGGAGTGTCTACAAGATGAGTCTGGTTGCAGATTAAACGTGGATAAATTTACTAAAGAGTTTTGGGACAAAGGTAATATTAGACAGAAACACAACAGCAGAAATATTTGTTAACAAAGAACTATAGAAGCAAAAAGAAAAAAATACCTATTGTGATTTTAGAAGTAAAATAATGGAAAAGAATAAGAAAATAAAGGAACGGATTTTGCCAGAAGATACAGAAAATGGGAGACGAAAATTGTCATATGACTGTGATGTCTGTAAAAGGTCTTTCTCTCAAAAGATTTGCTTCACTATACACCAACGTATTCATGCAGGAGAGAAACCTTATCACTGTGATGTTTGTGGTAAATCATTCTCTCAAAATGGTAGCTTGACTACACACCAACGTATTCATACAGGGGAGAAACCTTATCACTGTGATGTTTGTGGTAAATCATTCTCTCAAAATGGTAGCTTGACTACACACAAACGTATTCATACAGGAGAGAAGCCTTATCACTGTGATGTCTGTGGTGTGCCATTCTCTCAGCGAAGTTCTTTAGGTTATCATAAGCGTTTGCATACAGGGGAGAAGCCATTTCACTGTGACATCTGTGGTAAATCATTCTCTAAAAGTAAGAACTTGACTACACACAAGCGTATTCATACAGGAGAGAAGCCATTTCACTGTGACATCTGTGATAAATCATTCTTTCACAAAGGTAGCTTGACTACACACACACGTATTCACACCGGAGAGAAGCCTTATCACTGTGATGTCTGTAGTATGTCATTCTCTAACCGAAGTGCTTTGAGTTATCACATCCATGTTCACACAGGGAAGAAGCCATTTCACTGTGACATTTGTGGGAAATCATTCTCTGGAAGTAGTGCATTGTCTAACCACAAATATATTCACACCGGAGAGAAGCCTCACCACTGTGATGTCTGTGGTGCATCATTTTCTCAGAGAAGTGCTTTTAATTTACACATGCGTTCCCATACAGGGGAGAAGCCATTTCACTGTGACATTTGTGGTAAATCATTCTCTGGAAGTGGTACATTGACTACACACAAATATATTCATACAGGAGAGAAGCCATTTCACTGTGTTGTCTGTGGTAAATCATTCTCTCAGATGAGTGCTTTTAATTCACACATGAGTTCCCATACAGGGGAGCAGCCATTTCACTGTGATATCTGTGGTAAATCATTCTTTCAAAAAATTGGCTTGACTGCACACAAACGTATTCATACAGGAGAGAAGCCATATCAGTGTAACATCTGTGGTACATCATTCTCTCACCGAAATACTTTAATTTCTCACATACGTATTCATACAGGGGAGAAGCCATATCACTGTGACATTTGTGGTAAATCATTCACTGTAAAAACTACATTGACTGCTCATAAACGTATTCATACTGGAGAGAAGCCATATTACTGTGTTGTCTGTGGTAAATCATTCTCTCAGCGAAGTGCTTTAAATTCTCACAAACGTGTCCATACAGGATAGAAGCCATATCGGTTTAACATCTGTGGTAAATCATTCTCTCAAAGTAGTACTTTAACTTCTCAGAAATGTGTTCATATAGGAGAGACAACATATACTTGTAATATCTGCAGTAAATTTTCTTGTAACAGTTCTTTAACTTAACATAATTGTATTCATACAGGAGAGACACCATATTCTCGTGGCATCTGTGGTAAATCACAATGACAACTTATCCACTCACAAGCGTATTCATACAGGAGAGAAGCCATATCACTGTGATATCTGTGGTAGGTCATTCACTCAATAGGTACTTCTCATAAACATATTCATATTGGGAAGAAGCAATCCCACTGATATTTGTGGTAAATCATTCTCTGTAAGTGGTGACTTAAACCTTTTACCATGCAGATTATTCTGTTGAATGTGATGTTCATTTATTCACATTATTTTCAACTTGTCATGCATTATCTCACAGCTTTCAAGTTTTGATGATGTGATTGTTTATTTTTAGAATGAGATTGCTGAGTAGGTTTAAGAGGTTGAGTCTGGCGAGTTTGAAAAAAAAATAGGTAGAATATTCAGGCCAGATATGGCTAGTAACATTAGAAATACCAACATTTCTCACTTCTTACAAGTGGTCATTTTTGAATGACATTGAAAATCTTATTTAATATAATTTATTTTAAATATAAGCATAGAATATATATATGTATATGTATATACACACAAATATATGAAATGATGCTCATGATTGCACATTCAATACAGTGGTTGATATTAAAATGTTATAAGCAAAAGTGATGATAAATGACCATTCGGTACTTCTAGTGTTAACTGTGTATCCATATAGATGTGTGACTATCAATGTGACAATTCTTAAGAACAAGAAGCATTTTGAGCTCCTCCTAAATTGGTGTTGTGGGTTTTCTCCATGGCAATAACCAAACTACTCATCAGGGAATCACTGTATTTGTCAAGTTCCTTCTCTGCCAAAAAAGAAAGAAAGAACAGAGTGTGATAACAGCCTCCCAACTCTATAGTTTATGTCATTACACCTAAGATAACTTATATGTGGCATATTTTTTTTGAAAAAGCAATTTCTTTCAGATTGACATATATCTTTCATTTAAAACTAATTTCCTTTGCTACTTTCTGTTGGTAAAATGACGAGTTGTCAAATACGTCGTACAGCAAATTACTCATACTGCGAGGTTCTACTGTATGTATCATGACACTCCGTCGCTTACAACGTCGAGGGTTCCAGTTGATCCGATCAACAGAAAAGCCTACTTGTGAAATTAACGTGCAAGTGGCTGAGCACTCCACAGACATGTGTACCCTTAACGTAGTTCTTGGGGAGATTCAGTGTGATACAGAGTGTGACAAGGCTGGCCCCTTTGAAATTACAGGTACAACAGAAACAGGAAGAAAGAGTGAGAGAAAGTTGTGGTGGAAGAGTACAGCAGGGTTCGCCACCACCCCTTACTGTAGCCTCATATTTTTGCTCAATAAACGCTCACAACATCCGGTCTGGGAATTGAAACTGCGACCCTACCACTGAGAGTCCACCACCCTAACCACTGGGCCATTGCACCTCCACATGTATATATGTATAAGGAAAATAATACCTACCAAGCCTTCACAAATGAAAAAAGAGAGATACACAGAAAAGAGGAAAATGTCGTACCTACGTGAAAACTCGTTTCAGTCATTTGACTGTGGCCATGCTGGAGCACCGCCTTTAGTCGAAGAAATCAACCCCAGGACTTATTCTTTATAAGCCTAGTACTTATTCTATTGGTCTCTTTTGCCGAACCGCTAATTACAGGGGGCGTAAACACACGAGCATCGGTTGTCAAGCGATGTTGGGGGGGACAAACACAGACGCACAAACATATACACAAACACATATATATGTATATGATGGGCTTCTTTCAGTTTCCGTCTACCAAATCTACTCACAAGGCTTCGGTCGGCCCGAGGTTATAGTAGAAGACACTTGCCTAAGGTGCCATGCAGTGTGACTGGACCCAGAACCATGCAAGCTACTTACCACAGAGCCACTGGAAATATTTACAAAACATTTATTTTAATTTTGTCTTCAATTTAATATCTTAATTGATATCCACCTTTGTTTTACTCTTAGTTGAAAATGTCAGAGACTGAAACCGGTACTAACCATTACAAAACGTGTTTCATGATAAAATTATTTTAGCATTTTCTACTTTGTCTTATTTTCCTTATATATATCAACTTGTGTGTTTTCTACCTTCTACACACACATATAAACATGAATGTGTTGCTGGAGTTTAGGAATATGTAAGCTTCACACAAGATTTTCTGATGTAAATTTTAATAAATCAAAAAGTTCTTTTGTTCAGGTAAATGTTTATTTCTAGAGTTTATCTCTAAGGAAATGTTGAATCTGTATTTTCTAAGTAGCCTCTATATGTTACACTGTTGTTTCTTTATTATTTCAGAATATCAGATGACATTGGAATAACAGAAGATACATTCTCATTATTTATCTTTTTTTAAACACGGAAATGAAAATATTGTACAGAGCAGATATATATCATTGTTTCTATAAGTGGGTGGTAGAATTCCTCTGATATATTTACTCTGAAATGTGTTATTAGCAAACTTTCTGGACATCACCGGCTGGAGTGTCTACAAGATGAGTCTGGTTGCAAATTAAACTTGGATAAATTTACTAAAGAGTTTTGAGACAAAAGTGACAATGGATAAAAATACAGCAGTTGAAATATTTGTAAACAAAAGACTATAGAAGCAAAAAGATTTTAGAAGAAAAATAATGGAAAAAAGTGAAAATCTTATTTTTCCTGATGATAAGAAAAGGGAGACACAAAAATTGTCACATGACTGTGATGTTTGCAAGAAGTCCTCGCAAAAGGGTAACTTAAATAAGCCCAAATGTATTCATACAGGGGAGAAGCCATTTCGCTGTGATATCTGTGGTAAATCATTCTCTAAAAAATATGAATTGACTAGACACAAGCCTGTTCATACTGGAGAGAAACCCTATCACTGTAATATTTGTGGTGCATCATTCTCTAGGAGAGAAGCCGTATCAGTGTAACATCTGTAGCAAATCATTCTCACATAGTACTTCTTTAACAACTCACAAACGTATTCATACAGGAGAGACGCCATTTTCCTGTAATATTTGTGGTAAATCATTCCCTCAAAGTAGTGCTTTAACTTCTCATAAACGTATTCATACAGGAGAGAAGCCATATCACTGCAACATCTGTAACAAATCTTTCTCTTTCAATAGTAGCCTAGCCAATCACAAACGTATCCATACAGGAGAGACACCATATTCTTGTGATATCTGTGGTAAATCATTCTCCCGGAATGACAACTTAGCTACTCACAAGCGTATTCATACAGGATAAAAACCATATCACTGTGATATATGTGGTAAATCATTCTCTGTGAGTTCTAGCTTATCTAAACACAAACATATCCATACAGGAGAGAAGCCATGTCCTATCCCAACATAGCAACTTGACTTCTCACAAATGTGTTCATACGGGGGAGAAGCGATCTGTCTGATATTTGTAGTAAGCCCTTCTCTGTAAGTGGTTACTTAACCTTTTACCATGCAGATTATTCTGTTGAATATGATGTTTATTTAATCACGTTATTTTAAATTTGTCATGTATTATCTCAGCTTTTAAATTTCAATGATGTGATTGTTTATTTTTAGAATGAGATTGCTGAGTAGGTTTAAGAGGTTGAGTCTGGCTAGTTTGAACATAAAATAGGTTGAATATTTCTGCCAGATATGGCTGGTTTAAATGCTAATGGGTTAACACTAGAAGTATCAACATTTCTTTTTTCTTACAAATCTCAAAGTGGTCATTTTTGACTGCCATTGAAAACTTTTATTCAGTACAATTTTCTTTAAATATCAGCAAATGCAGTGAATAAAGGATTTGAAAGTACAGTCTTTTAGCATTTGTTTACATGCAAAAAATATATATCTATACACATATGAAATGATGCTTATGATTGCACCATTCAATAGAGTTGTAGAAATTAAAAAGTAAAAAGCAAAAGTGGTGATAAATGACTGCTTGGTACTGCGAGTGTTAACTAAATGTTTATCTATTACACTCTCAGAGTGATTGGTGTTAGAAAGGGCATCAAGCCATAGAAAACATGCCAAATCAGAGAAGAATCTTATCCAGTATTCCAGTTTGCGAAACCATGCCAACATGGACAACAGACATTTAATGATGATGTGTGTATTTCAGTATTGTCAACATTGATCATGTGATTAGGGTTGGACTAAATCCGTTGCAAAGATCAAATGGTCTTAACTAGCCAACAGATGTCTGAGCAACAGTTTTTATCCCAACATAGAAAAATTCTCTTCCTGCCCACCAGTCATTATATATGGAACTGTCCCTCATGTTTTTGAGCAGAGAGAAAGAGAAGGAGAGAGAGATCAGATCACAACAACCGATGCTGCCCAACACACAGAACCAAGCCATGAACTTGCTACAGAATTTCAACCACGATACAACTTCCACTGTTCCAGACAAAAGTTACTTAAAACTTGCAAAACCAGTTACTTCACAATATGTAAGACATTTGCCATGTATTTTTATAAGGGGTTGTAATAAATAACAGTTGCATTGAATTTACCTGGTTCTTCTTGTCATTCATTTATCTTCTGTCACTCCAGGCACACAGACTAGACCAGTTCATGCATGACCAACACACAGCTACATCAAGATGAACCAGCCACGGTTATCTGAAACAAAACATGACATTCTATATATACATAGCCATATATGTCTTTGTGTTTGTCTCTCAGTATCGCTTGACAACTGGTGTTGGTGTGTTTACATCCCCATAACATTTATAATACATTTCTCAACCACCTGACATACTTCTAACAACAACATTATCCTTTGTAAAGACATTTCCGTAAGTATTAAACAAGGAAAAGTGGAGGCGCAATGGCCCAGTGGTTAGGGCAGCTGACTGGCGGTCATGGTATCGTGGTTTCGATTCCCAGACTAGGCGCTGTGAGTGTTTATTGAGTAAAAACACCTAAAGCTCCAGGAGGCTCCGACAGGGGATGGTGGCGAACCCTGCTGTACTCTTCCACCACGACTTTCTCTCACTCTTTCTTCCTGTTTCTGTTGTGCCTGGAATTCAAAGGGTCAGCCTTGTCACACTCTGTGTCACCCTGAATATCCCCCGAGAACTACGTTAAGGGTACACGTGTCTGTGGAGTGCTCAGCCACTTGCACGTTAATTTCACGAGCAGAGTATTCCGTTGATCGGATCAACTGGAACCCTCGTCGTCGTAAGCGACGGGGTGCCATTATTCATCATTCCCCGTAGCCGAAAAAAAGGTGGTGGGGGTGTCTAAAAAGAAATAAAAATTTTAAGGGTGGGTTTGGGGGTCGGGGACATGCGGAAATCTTGCCAAATTTTCTACAACAACCTTCGAGAGTGTGTAGATTAGATTATGTCGGAATTTAATAACAAAAATTAAAGATAGCTGGTTCGCTCGTACACATACATATTGATATAATCCACAATTCTTTTCGAAATTTCAAGTTTTATTTTGAGATGTCTGTCTGAATGTATGTGTAAATCTCACCGATTTTTCTTTCTTTTGAATAAGAAAATCTGATATCATTGTAATCTACCCCATCCGAAGAGCATTTATAGGAAATTTCCTTAAGAAATATCCATTTTTCGGAATGTTATAATGAAACAAGGCCAACTCGTGTTAGTTTCCCTAATCTCTTTACCCCACCCTCGGAAAATGATATTTACTAAACAGATTCTTGGCTAAATTTCGAATATCGAAAGATCACCTAAATACCAGTGGACTACTGAGGTCCATGCAATCGATTTACGCACCGCCCTCCCCGAAATTGCTGGCCTGGTGCCAAATTTTGAAACCATTATTTCATACGCATGCGCACTAAACGTACTTCCGCCTTCATTCACTGCATCATGACGAACCTGTTTGGCGCTGGAATCTCTCTTAATTACCTCCCGAACGCAATTATAATCCATTTCTCTACCACCTGACGCACTGATAACAACACTATCCTTTATAAAAAAAACATTTCCGTAAGTATTAAACAATGAAAATATTTGATCTTTCAATACTTTGTGTCTTATGTATGTATTCTTTAATTTGTTCGACATTTGGCTGCTATTTCTAGCTATGGCGGCAACCTTCTACCCTCTCCATCATTTCCACGTTTGTTTGTTGTGTGTTTTAGTTTGAGAAATATTCTTAAATACACTTCAACCACTTTTTTCGGCGAAGTTGAAGAATACGTACTGTGGGTCTTTAAGGGATAGGGTTTTTGCTATTCTTTAGTTCGGTCTTTTTTTTTTTTTTTTAATTGATGGAGGGAAGGGTACAAGATATTTACGCGGGGCAAAACGAGTAATTTCCCATTTCTCCATATTTTTTCCAAACTTGTTTGAAATTATTACATTATGTTTAAGACTGAAAATTGAAGTTGCAATCCAGATCTTGTTGATTTTCAAGAAATTTTCCCTCAACTTTCAACCCGATGTTTGGTGTTTAACGATCAATATTCTTTTCTCTGTTGGATTCAAAGTCAAGTATTTTCCCATACGATTATCAAAAATAATAGGGCAATTTCAGTATTTTCTACTCATTAACTTCGCGGTGTTACAATGAAAAATGATTAAAATTCTCTGGATGAAGTTACTCGACTTAGTCACTGACGTACATTTATCACGAAGAGATCGTGAAGACGCTATAGGTAGTATTTTATTTTGAGTTTTTTTATTAAGTCGATCTTCATTAATTTCACATCTTTTGCAATTTTTCTCTGTTCCTCTTTCATTTGAACCAGATACTTAAATAACTGTTTGTGTTTCTTATCTTTACGATGTCTTAGGATAGACAGTGATGTGTTTCAGTCCTTTGTTTTGAAATGTAATTCTGGGTAATTAAAGAGACAAATTTACCTATTCTTGTCTTACTCATTTTGCCTTAACCAAAGTTATCTTTTACACACTCGAAGAGAACCACAATAGTTTCCTGAAATAGTGATTCTGTTATGTTTTAAATGCATTTAGGGAAGGCCATTTGCTTAGCTGATGTACTTTTTGTAATCAATCGTAGAACGTTATTGTTCCCCATCCCAACTACAGATCTAGTTCCACTCCGCCTCTGAGTTTAATCAGTCGAGCAGGTATTCTTCACATTTTCCAGAATGCTCAAGAGCACATCCCTGTAAAAAAAAAAATGTATTCCTTCTTGAGTTATACTGACTCTATGGTTGGGAAGCTGGTCTGTCGCAGGATTGCTCATTAAAAATGAAGTGCTTTGCTCAATAACACAATGCATCACCTGGTTTAGGAATTGAAACCACCATATTATGATCGCAAGTCCAACACCCTAACCACTAGGCCATACACCGCCATAAAGTACCGAGTCAAACACCTTGCGGTGGTCAACATGTTCAGCAAGCAGCCCCTACTGATGCCCATTTTCCTGTCAGATGGTATGATACCGAAGGGTTTTTCTAAATCCGATCAGCTGAACACAGCCTGCTCGTGAGCTTAACGTGAAAGTGGCTGAACACTCCACGGACACACTCACCCATGGAGTAGCTCTGAGATATTAAGTTTGTGATAAGGCTGGCCCTTCAAGTTCCAGGTAGTATTTATCTTTTGTCAGCTCGCTGCTAGGAATTGAAATCTTGACTTTATCAAGAGTTGAGTACCCTGACCACCAATCCACACATATATATACACATAGATACATACATAAATATATATATTCAGTTCTACTGTGTACCACCTTAGGCAAGTATTTTCTACAATAGCCTCTTGCTCACCAAAGCTTTTTCAATGGATCTGGTGGACAGAAACTGAAAGAAGCCTAATCTATATGTGTGTGTTTGTCTGTCTGTCCCCCCATCAACACTTAACAACCAATATTGGAGTGTTTATATGCCCCTAACTTAGCGATTTTGACAACAGAAACTGATAGAATAAGTACTATGGTTGATTTGATCGACTAAAAACCTTTCAAGTAGTGCTCCAGCATGGTAAATACTTATTTCTAGAGTTTATCTCTATGGAAATGTTGAATCTGTATTTTCTAAGTAGCCTCTATATCTTACACTGTTGTTTCTTTATTATTTCAGAATATCAGATGACATTGGAATAACTGAAGATACATTCTCATTATTTATCTTCTTTTAAAGACCAAAATGAAAATATTGTACAGAGCAGATATAGAAGATTGATTCTATAAGTCTATGGTAGAATTCCTATGATATATTTACTCTGAAATGTGTTATTAGCAAACTTTGTGGACATCACCGGCTGGAGTGTCTACAAGATGAGTCTGGTTGCAAATTAAACTTGGATAAATTTACTAAAGAGTATTCAGACAAAAGTAACACTGGACAGAAATACAGCAGTTGAAATTTTTGTAAATAAAAGACTATAGAAGGAAAAAGAAGAAAAAAATATATGTTGTGAATTTCAAAGAGGGATAATGGAAAAGAGTAAGAAATTAAAGGATCTAACTTTTCCAGAAGCTAGAGAAACAAAGAGACGAAAATTGTCACATAACTGTGATGTCTGTGAAAGGTCCTTCTCTCAAGAGAGTCACTTGATTATGCACAAATGTGTTCATGCAGTAGAGAAGCCATTTTACCGTGACAAACCCATTCATACAGGGAAGAAACCATTTCACTGTGATATCTGTGGTAAATCATTCTCTAAAAAGTTTTACTTGATCACACACCGACGTATTCATACAGGAGAGAAGCCATTTCATTGTGACATCTGTGGTAAATCATTCTCTAAAAAAATTTACTTGACTACACACAAACGTATTCATACAGGGGAGAAGCCATATCATTGTGATGTCTGTGGTAAATCATTCTCTCACCCAAGTGATTTAAATTCTCACAAACGCGTTCATACAGGAGAGAAGCCATATCAGTGTAACATCTGTGGTAAATCATTCTCTAACCGAAGTACTTTAAATTCTCATAAGCTTATTCACACAGGGGAAAAACCATATTCCTGTAATATCTGTGGTAAATCATTTTCTGGCTACACTGGTTTAACTCATCACAAACGTATTCATACAGGAGAGAAGCCATATCAATGCAACATCTGTAACAAATCTTTCTCTGTCAGTAGTACCCTGACTAGTCACAAACGTACTCATACAGGAGAGACACCATATTCTTGTGATATCTGTGGAAAATCATTCTCCAGAATTGACAACTTAGCTACTCACAAACGTATCCATACAGGAGAGAAGCCATATCAATGTGATGTTTGTGATAAATCTTTCTCTCGAAGTGGTACCCTAATTGCTCACAAACGTATTCATACAGGAGAGAGACCATATTCTTGTGATATCTGTGGTAAATCATTCTCTCGAAATGGCACCTTAGCTACTCATAAACGTGTTCATACAGGAGAGAAGCCATATCATTGTTATATCTGTGGTAAAGCATTCTCTGTGAGTTCTGACTTATCTGAACACAAACATATCCATACAGGAGAGAAGCCATATCACTGTGATATCTGTGGTAAATTATTCTCCTCAAATACTTGCTTGACTAGACACAGACGTGTTCATACCGGAGAGAAGCCTTATCACTGTGATGTGTGTAGTACATCATTCTCTAATCGAAGTGCTTTAAATTCACATATACGTGTCCATACAGGGGAGAAACCATTTCGCTGTGACATTTGTGGTAAACCATTCTCTGTAAGTGGTAAATTGACTAGACACAAACGTATTCATACTGGAGAGAAACCATATCACTGTGATGTCTGTGGTAAATCATTCTCTGACCAAAGTGATTTCGGTCGTCACAAACGTGTTCATACAGGAGTGAAGCCATATCAGTGTAACATCTGTAGTAGATCGTTTGCTGACCAAAGTTATTTATATTCTCACAAACGTACTCATACAGGGGAGAAACCATATTCCTGTAATATCTGTGGTAAATCATTCCCTCGCAACTCTGCTTTGACTGAACATAAACGTATTCATACAGGAGAGAAGCCATATCCCTGTATCATCTGTAACAAATCTTTTGCTGCCAGTAGTAACCTAACTACCCATAAACGTATTCATACAGGAGAGAAGCCATATGACTGTGATATCTGTGGTAAAGCATTTTCTCAGAGTTGTGCTTTAAGTAGTCACAAGCGTATTCATAAAGGTGACAAGCCATTTCACTGTGATATCTGTGGCAGATCATTTTCTCAGAGTTCTAATTTAACAGGTCACAAACGTACTCATACAGGAGAGAAGCCATATCACTGTGATACCTGTGGTAAATCATTCGCTCAAAGTGGTACCTTAGCTTCTCACAAGTGTATTCTTACATGAGAAAAGTCTTTACTCTGTAAGTGGTGACTTAACCCTTTACCATGCAAATTATTCTGTCGAATATGATGTTTATTTATACAAATTATTTTCAGTTTGTCATGCATTAACTCACAGTTTTCAAATTTTAATGATGTGATTGTGTATTTACAGAAAGACATTGTAGGGTAGGTGTAAGAGGCCATTTCTGGGAAGTTTGAACGTAAAATATGTAGTATATTTGGGCTAGAGATGGCTGGTTTAAATGCTAAAGGGTTAACACTAAAAGTATCAACATTTCTTTCTTCTTAAAAAGACCATAATGGTCATTTTTGACTGTCATTGAAAATCTTATTTCATACAATTTATTTTAAATATCAGCAAATGCAATGAATAAAGGATTTGAAAATACAGTCTTTTAGCATTTATTTACATGCAAAAAATATATATCTATACACATATATGAAATGATGCTTATGATTGCACCATTCAATACAGTTGTAGAAATTAAAAAGTAAAAAGCAAAAGTGGTGATAAATGACCACTTGGTACTTCTAGTGTTAACTAAATGTGTATTTATTCATATATGTATATGACTATCAATGTGACAATTCCTATGAACAAGAAGCATTTTGACCTTCTCCTAAAATGGTTGTAGTATTGCAGGCATTCTGCATGGCAATAACCAAGCTACTCATCAGGGAATTGCTGTAATTGTCAGAGTTCCTTCTATGCCAAAAAAAAAGAGAAGAGGGGCACTCTCTCTAACTGTAAAAGTATTCACACGGGAGTCATCATCGTTTAACGTCCGCTTTCCATGCTAGCATGGGTTGGACGACTTGACTGAGGACTGGTGAAACCGGATGGCAACACCAGACTCCAATCTAAATTTGGCAGAGTTTCTACAGCTGGATGCCCTTCCTAACGCCAAATGCAGATAGAAATTGTCCAATCCATGCCAGCATGATGATGATGATGATGATATACACATATAATGTAGGAAGCATGTTGTCTACCCAGGTATTCATCTTAAAATTATATCAAATGAGAAGACTTGTTGAGGCATGTGTCATGTAATGGTGCCTCTGCCAGTGACACATACAGCCACCTATTACACTCGGAGTGGTTGGTGTTATAAAGGGCAACCGTCAAGAATATGCCAGAGGAGATAAGATCACAACCGAAGCTGCCCAACACACAGAACCAACCCATGAACATGCTACAGAATTTCAACTATGATACAACTTCCACTGTTCCAGATAGAGTCAGTTAAAATTTGTCAAACCAGTTACTTCACAATATGTAAGACATTTGCCATGTATTTTTATAAGGGGTTGTAATAAATAACAGTTGCATTGAATTTACCTGGTTCTTGTCATTTGTTTATATAAAGGTAACTCCAGGCACAAAGACTAGACAAGTTCATGCATAACCAACACACAGCTACATCATGAACTGGCTACAGTTAACTTAAGCAAAACTCATAACCAACACTCATTATATATATATGTACACACACATACACATATAAGTGTGTATGTCTTTGCGTCTGTGTTTGTCTCCCAGTATTGCTTGACAACTGGTGTTTGTGTGTTTACATCCCTGTAACCTAGCTGTTCAGCAAGAGAGATCAATAGAATAAGCACTAAGCTTAGCAAAACAAATACGTTTTGATCAAAATTTCTTTGAGGTGTTGCCTCAGCATGACTGAAGTAAAATGTGAAAGATGCACCAACATAAACATACATGAAACAATGGCCATTTTTAAATGATGCAAGATTAAGAGCAACTGGATGAGATTAATAATATATGCTTAGCTGAATCTGAAGTTGACAAGAATATGGGGTATGGGCAGGAGGGTTCATGAGGTGTGCAGTTCTTTGGGAAATAAAAATGGATTGTGGTATTGAAGCAATGGGAATGATATGAAAAAGCCCCATGTTTCCTCTTGAGCCATTTATTGTTTCTCCAGGTGTAATACTTGGGTAAAAGAGTTTTCTTGCATCTTCATCTACTTGACACAAAAAACCCATTAAGGGTATGTAGTAACACCCTATCTCATGCGCATGCGTGGAATTCAACATCTAAACGTTCCCGCTTTTTTTCATTCTCTTTCTCGGCCGGCCGGCTATGAGCATGGACGTGTCAAGCTGTCTCTCCATCTTTCCAACTCTGGGGACAGCTCACATCAACATTCCAACGTCTCAGCAACCATGCTGTCTCACAGAAGGCGTCTCAGCAACCAAGATTAAAGATGCCTATTTTCACCATAAATAAATATTGTTGTGTTGATAGTTCGGAGTTCTGCGTTCCGTTTATTCCGAATTTAATACAGGAAAGCAGGCGTACACCTAATGGTGTATAACCACTTTTCCTAAAGGTAGTTTCTTTTGGAGAAAGGGCTTGTTGCAAGGCTGTTTGTTTTGTAAACATAACCCAGTGTCCATACTCTAGATAAAGGGTCGCCAATTTTGGCAAACATGTTTACAAAGAATTGCTTGCTTCACACTCCTCGTGTGCCGATTCTGCCCGTAATAAAGAAACAAATCGTACGGTGTGGTTGTAGGTCATAACCCCTGGGCAACGCCGGCATGCATTGCTAGTCTCAAAATAAAACTTAAAATTTCGAAAAAAATTGTGATCTATTTTAGGATGTGTGTATACGAGCCAACCAGCTTTCTTTAATTTCTGTTATGAAATTCCCACATAATCTAATATATACACTTTGGAAGGTAGTTGTACAAAGCTTTATAGAAAATTCTCCTAAATATATGTGAAAACAAAGCCAACTTTTTCAAATTTTTAGAAACTTCCTACAAAAGGGTTTTCTTTTCTCACAATAAATTCCGGTACGGCCGTAATCTACACCATCAGAAGTGTATTTGTTGAAAATTTTATTAAAAAATATCTTTTTTTTTTTCGGGAAGTTTTGAAGAAACAAACTTGAGGGACGCACAGTTGTGTAGGGATGCCCAAATTCCGGTATGCTCGACTTTGCCTTTCATCGTTTAGGGTCAAGTTTCCCTTTTACTTTTTTGCTGAGGTCAATAAAGTAAATACCAGTTGACTACTGAGGTCCATGTAATCGAATTACGTACCACCCCCACCTCCGAAATTGCAGGCCTTGTGCAAAGAAGGGAAAGAAATATTTCTTACGCATGCGCACTAAACGTACTTCCGCCTCCATTCATTACATCTTGACAAACGTGTCTGGAGCCAGAATTTCTCTTAATTAACTCCCAAACATATTTATAATACATTTCTCTACCACTTGGCGCACTTCTAACAACAACACTATCCTTTATAAGAACAATTCCGTAAGTATTAAACAAGGAAAGCATTTAATCTTTTAATACTTTGATTTGTGCGACATTTGGCTGCTATTTCTAGCTATGGAGGCTACCTTCTACACTCTGCATCGTTTCCACGTTAATTTGTTGTGTGTTTGGTACTATTCAAGAAGAGTGGTCCCGGTGTGCGCACTCGCGCATCCGAGCTAGCCAGTCGTGACTAGTCGATCCTACAACGACTATCTGGCGCGTATGCGCGCCACGGGACCACTCTTCTTGAATAGTACCCAGATCTATTTCCAGACTGTCTCCCTGCGTTTGTTTCGTCATAACTTTCTGAAAACTGCCAGTTTTTTTTTCCCACCAAATTTCTGAAAAAATATTTGAGATGATTTAGATTACGTTTGTGATGGAATCTGTTCCGAAGAAAAGGACACGATTCTGTTTTAAGCATGTCTTTTACTCTTTTACTTGTTTCAGTCATTTGACTGCGGCCATGCTGGAGCACCGCCTATAGTCGAGCAAATCGACCCCAGGGCTTATTCTTTGGAAGCCTAGTACTTATTCTATCTGTCGCTTTTTGCCGAACCGCTAGGTGACGGGGACATAAACACACCAGCATCGGTTGTCAAGCGATATTGGGGGACAAACACAGACACACACACACACACACACACATATATATATATATATATATGTAGACTTACTTGCAAAAAAGGACGTGTGCGCTCAATAATGTAATAATACAGAATATATATACATGTATACACATATATGTACATACTTACATCTACATGTGTATATATATGCATATCAGGGTACAGGACGTTAGAACAATGAACTACAGACAACGGAACGAACACATAGGAACGGAAAGTCACTTGGAATATCCCTTCATCAGCTGTCTCTATTCTAACTAGACATTTCGAAGTAATATATATATATATATATATATATATACGACGGGCTTCTTTCAGTTTCTGTCTACCAAATCCACTCACAAGGCTTTGGTCGGTCCGAGGCTATAGTAGAAGGAACTTGCCCAAGGTGCCACGCAGTGGGACTGAACCCGAAACCATGTGGTTCCTGCGCCTTTTAACTCTAAATAACTTCTTTTGGGGAATTTTCATAAAATGTTCGCAAATTTGTGTTCCATGCATGGGAATTCATACGATTATGTGAAAACTGAAAAAATATATTGATGTGTGATTTAAGGGTCATTGAGCTATTATTTTTAGCACATCTCACATCCGGCTGATACGCACCTTGTTTGTTTATCAGACTTTCTCCCCATAAACACATTTAATGATCTGTTGTTGGGATTTTAGCCAAAACTTCGGTCTGATTGTATTTTAAACTGATATTCAAAAAGATCTTCAAAGCTTAAAAAAATACTTTTTCGTAGTCTTGTGAATTCCTTTGTAGCAGAAAACAAATTTACAAAAGAATTTTTAAAAATTCCAAGAAATAAAAAAAAAAGGGGTATGAAGGGTTATGTGGTGTGCTTAAAACAGGGAGAGAAGAATATTGAAAAGCATGATCATTGCCATCATTTAACGCCTGCCTTCGATGCTGGTATGGGTGGGACAGTTCAACATTTCAGCCCTACGACTGTGGCCATGCATATCTTTTTGGGAAGTCATAGCAGATAAAGCCTTCAGTCCTTTCTATCAGATCAGCTGCAGGGACATGCACTGTTACCATGAACTGCTGCATTCACCATCTGTCGATATATTCCTCGATCCTCTCACATGATCCATTGAGCAGAGTCCTTGCCGGAGCCTCATGGGGCTTTAGGTGTTTTCACTCAATAAACACTCACAACGCCCAGGCTGGAAATCGAAACTGTGATCCTACAACTGCGAGTCCACTGCCCTAACCACTGAGCCATTGCACTCTCTCTCTCTCTATATATATATATGTGTGTGTGGTTGTGTAGATGGAGTTTAGTAATATCTTAGCTTCACAGGTGATTTCCTGATGTAAATTTTAATAGATTAAAAAGTTCCTTTGTTCAGGTAAATGTTTATTTTTTTAATTTATCTCTATGGAAATGTTGAATCTGTATTTTTTAAGTAGTCTCTATATCTTACACTGTCATCTTTTTATTCTTTCAGAATATCAAATGACAGTGGTATAAACCTAGATTCATTTTCGTTTGAAACTTGGATTAATTCACTAAAGAGTTTTGGGACAAAGGTAACACTGGCAGAAGATTATTGAAGCAAAAAACAAGAAAAAGATCATATTTTGTGATTTTTCGAAGAAAAGTAATGGAAAAGAGTGAAACACTAAAGGAACTGATTTTTCCAGAAGATAAAGAAAAAGGGAGTCGAAAATTGTCACATGACTGTGATGTCTGTAAAAAGTCATTCTCTCAAAAGTGTTACTTGACACTACACCAACGTATTCATAGAAAGGGGAAGCCATTTCACTGTGACATCTGTGGTAAATCATTCTCTCGAAAAAGTAGCTTGACTACACACAAACCTACTCATACAGGAGAGAAGACTTATGACTGTGAAGTCTGTGGTACATCATTCTCTCAGCAGAGTTCTTTAGATTCTCACAAGCGTCTCCATACAGGGGAGAAGCCATTTCACTGTGACAACTGTGGTAAATCATTCTCTCATAGTAATAATTTGACTACACACAAACGTATTCATACCGGAGAGAAGCCTCATCGCTGTGCTGTCTGTTTTACGTCATTCTCTCAGCGAAGTGGCCTTTATTCGCATATGCGTTTCCATACACGGGAGAAACCATTTCACTGTGACATCTGTGGTAAATCATTCTTTCAAAAATGTGACTTGACTAGACACAAGCGTATTCACACGGGAGAGAAGCCTTATCACTGTGATGTCTGCAGTATGTCATTCTCTGACCGAAGTGCTTTGAGTTATCACATACGTGTTCATACAGGGAAGAAGCCATTTCGCTGTGACATTTGTGGTAAATCATTCTCTGTAAGTGGTACATTGACTAGACACATACGTATTCATACTGGAGAGAAGCCATATCACTGTGAGGTCTGTGGTACATCATTCTCTCAGCGAAGTGCCTTAAAATCTCACAAACGTGTTCATACAGGAGAGAAGCCATTCCACTGTGAATTTTGTGGTAAATCATTCTCTAAAAACATTAGCTTGACTACACACAAACGTATTCATACCGGAGAGAAGCCTTATCACTGTGACGTTTGTTTTACATCATTCTCTCATCGAAGTGCTTTTAATTTGCATATGCGTTTCCATACAGGGGAGAAGCCATTTCACTGTGAAATCTGTGGTAAATCATTCTTTCAGAAAGGTAGCTTGACTACACACAAACGTATTCATACAGGAGACAAGCCTTATCACTGTGATGTCTGTAGTATGTTATTCTCTGACCGAAGTGCTTTAAATTATCACATACATGTTCATACAGGGAAGAAGCCATTTCACTGTGACATTTGTGGTAAATCATTCTCTGGAAGTGGTACATTGACTACACACATACGTATTCATACTGGAGAGAAGCCATATCACTGTGAAGTCTGTGGTAAATCATTCTCTCAGCGAAGTACCTTAAAATCTCACAAACGTGTTCATACAGGGGAGAAGCCATTCCACTGTGAATTCTGTGGTAAATCATTCTCTCAAAGTAACACCTTGACTAAACACAAATGTATTAATACCGGAGAGAAACTCCATCCTTCTGTCTGTGGTTGGCCATTCACTCAACATAGCAAAGTAACTTCTCCCAAACATGATCATAAGGGGAATAAGCAATCTCACTGATATTTGTGGTAAATCATTCTCCCTAAGTGGTGACCTAACCCTTTACTATGTACTTGATTCTCTCGAATGTGATGTTTATTCACATTGTTTTCAATTCGTCATGCATTAACTCACAGCTTTCAAGCGTTGGTGATGTGATTGTCTATTTAGAGAATGACATTGTAGGGAATGTGTAAGAGGCAGTGTCTAGCTTGTTTGAACATAAAATAGGTAGAATATTAGATCAAATATGAGTGGTTTAAATGCTGAATGGTTAACACTAGAAGTACCAACATTTCTTCTTACAAAAACCATCACAGCCATTTTTGACTGTCATTGAAAATTTATACTTGAATACAATAAGGGACTCTCACTCAGAGTAAAAGGCAGACTGTATGACGCATGCGTACGAACAACCATGCTACATGGCAGTGAAACATGGGCTGTAACTGCTGAGGACATACGTAAGCTCGCAAGGAATGAAGCCAGTATGCTCCGTTGGATGTGTAATGTCAATGTGAATACCCGTCAGAGTGTAAGTATCTTGAGAGAAAAGCTGAACATTAGAAGCATCAGTTGTGGCGTGCAAGAGAGACGATTGCGCTGGTATGGACATGTGGTGAGAATGGAGGAGGATAGCTGCGTGAAAAAGTGCCACACCCTAACAGTTGAGGGAACCCGTGGAAGAGGTAGGCCCAGGAAGACCTGGGCTGAGGTGGTGAGGCAAGACCTTCGTACATTGGGCCTCACCGAGGCGATGACTACGGACCGAGACCTTTGGAAATGGGCTGTGCGTGAGAAGACCCGGCAAGCCAAGTAAGATCGTTGCCAGTGCCCCTGGACTGGTTCTTGTGCGGGTGGCACATGAGATGCACCATTTTGAGCGTGGCCGTTGCCAGTACCGCCTGACTGGCTCCTGTAGGATTTTCGAGCGAGATCGTTGCCAGTGCCCCTGGACTGGCTTGTGCGGGTGGCACATAAAAGACACCATTTCGAGCGTGGCCGTTTTCGTGCGGGTGACACGTAAAAGCACCCACTACACTCTCTGAGTGGTTGGCGTTAGGAAGGGCATCCAGCTGTAGAAACTCTGCCAAATCAGACTGGAGCCTGGTGTTGCCATCCGGTTTCACCAGTCCTCAGTCAAATCGTCCAACCCATGCTAGCATGGAAAGCGGACGTTAAACGATGATGATGATGAAAGGATTTGGAAATACAGTCTTTTAGTATTTATTTACTTACAAAAAATGTGTATCTATACATATATGAAATGATGAACATGATTGCTCATTCAATACAGCTATAGAAATTAAAAAGTAATAAGCAGAAATGGTGATAAATGACTGCTTGGTACTTCTGGTATTAAATGTGTATCTCTTCATATAGATGTGTGACTATCAATGTGGCAATTCATAAGAACAAGAAGCATTTTGAGCTCCTAAATTGCTGGCAGTGTTGTGGGTTTTCTCCATGGCAATAACCAAGCTACTCATCAGGGAATTGTAATTGTCAAAGTTTCTTCTATGCCAGAAAAGAAAAAAAAAGAATGGACACTCTCTACAACTGTATATATATATTCACACAGGAATTGAGATAGAACAGTGTGTGATAACACCCTCCCAACTCTATAGTTTATGTCACTACATTTAAGATAACGTTGCTGTGGGATATTTTTTTTAAAACATGCAATTTCTTCCAGATTTTGAATCCTGTTATGAAACTCTTAAAACAATAAGCATAGCTGTTTGGTCAGAGGCTTGCTTCCCAACTGCATGGTTCAGGGTTCAGTCTCACTGCATGGCACTTTGGTCGACTGTCTTCTTCTATAGCCTCAGTCTGACCAAAGCCTAGCGAGTGGATTTAGTTGAGGGAAGCTGAAAGAAACCCATCATTTTTATATGTAAGAAGCTTTAAATTTTATCAAATGAGAAAAAAACCCATGAAGCCAAGTTGTGGCTGATGCTGGTGTCATGCAAATGCCACCCCTGGCATTAGCACTTTAGAGCACCCATTACACTCGGCATCCAGCCATAGAAAACATGCCAAATGAGACCAATGTTTGAGTAAATAAAATCATAACATAAACAATTAGATGTAAGAAATAATAATTTCTTAAAGTATGTGTTAATCCCCAAACTTTGTGGACACCTTGTACATATTGACACATACTTTTTAAAAAAACTTGAAATTTCGAAAAAAAAAATTATGATATATGACAATATTTATGAATACGAGCCAACGAAATTTCTTTTGTTTTTCGTATTAAATTCCGATATAATCGTATTCTACATATTCACGAAGGTGGTTGTAGAAAAATTTCATAGAAAACTTTTTCGTTCGTTCTGAAAATTATTAGAAAACAAAGTTGGCTATTGTAAATTTCAACTTCCCTCCCGCCTTCGGTAAAACGATTTTTTATCACAACAAATTTCAATTCAGTCGTAATCTACAGCATCTGAAGCATATTTGTTGATAATTTCATTAGAAAATATCCATTTTTTTCTGGCGGTCCAGGTAATCGACTTAGGCCCCTCCCCTGGAATTGCTGGCCTTGTGCCAAAATGTGAAACCAATATTTCATACGCATGCGCACTAACTTTAATTCCGCCTTCATTCTTGGAGATAAACAAGTCTGATTCCTGTAATTTTCTTGATTAATTACATCCCGAACACATTTATAATACATTTCTCTACCACCTGACATACTTATAACAACAACACTATCCTTTATAAAAACATTTCCGTAAGTATTAAACTATGAAAACATTTAATCTTTTAATAGTTTGTGTCTCAGATGTGCTTTGATTTCTTTGACATTTAGCTGCTATTTCTAGCTATGGAGTTTACCTCCTACACGATCCATCGTTTCCACGTTTGTTTGTGTGTTTTAGTTGGAGAAATATTCTTAATTACACTCCAACCACAGAAATGTTGAGAAACCAATGCTTTATTATAATATAGCGAATGTTTCTTTCTTGGGGACGAAATTAGTAAGCGGGGCAAAATGAGTAATTTCCTATTTGCCTCATCATTTTGTATTGCTATATTATACTTATGAGTAATAATTTGTCAGCATAGCTGTTGAAGGTGCATGACTTCGAAACACAGTCAGGTAGCTGATCCTCTTTTTCCGACCGGTTTATCTTCGACCTGAGTGTAATTGAGATTATTGACAGAACATCTGGAAGAATGTTTGGTTTTTCAAGTTTCACAAAACGACGTCTAAAATGGGGCAAAATGAGTAATGACTTGTTTTACTAACTTCTCTTTAATATCATGCTGTTAAAAGTGAGAAATGATTAAAATTTTCTGTAAGTAGTTCCTTGGCTTTGTCACAGACATGTACATTACATCACGAAGAGAGACACACTCCAGCAGATCGTGAAGAAGCTACAAATAATAATTTAAACTTATTTTTGCATTTCTGATCTTTATGATGTCGAAGGATGTAATTTCTGGATAATTGAAGAAAGAAATCTGCCTTATGTTGTCTTACTCGTTTTGTCTCTTCACATGCTTGAAGAGAACGGCGATAGTTTCCTGAAATAGTACTCGGATTGTGTTCTAATGTTTTGAATGCATTTAAGGAAGGCTATTTCTTTAGCTGATATATTTTTTGTAATCGATCGTAAAATATCCTCATTCTTTCCAGACCCTAACTACGGATCTATTTCCTTAGTGTCTCCGAATTTGATTTCTCATAACTTTCTGAAAGTTGGCAATTTTTTCCATGAAATTTTCTGCAAATACACGAGGGAATCCGTTGTAAAAATAAAATTTAAAAAAAAAAGGCAGGGGTCGGAATTCTGTTTTAGGCATAACTTTTAACCAACCTCACATAACTTTTATTTTGTGGGATTTTCAGAAAATGTTCGCGAATTTGTGTTCTATGCATGGGAATTCATACGATTATGCCAAAACCGAAAAAATATATTTATATGTATTTTTGATGCGTGATTTAAGGGCTGTTATTTTTAGCACATCTCACAACCACCTGATATCCGCTTCGTTTGTTTGTTAAACTCTGTCCCCATAAACATATTTAATGATCTGATGCTGAGATTTAAACCAAACATGCGGACTGTTTGTATTTTAAACTGATTTTCAAAAAAAATTTTGAAAAATTAACCAAAAATATTTCTTCATAGTCTTGTGATGAAGTGTTTTGCTCAAGAACACAATGCTTTGCCTGGTCTAGGAATCGAAACCACAATCTTACGATCATAAGTTCAACACCCTAACCAGTAAACCACGCACTTCCACAAAATATGTCCTTCTCCACCAAGTCAAATGTCTTGCAATGGTCAACATATTCAGCCCAGCGACCTCTACCAAAAGCTCCACTTGCATTCAATGAGTACACAAAGAACTAGGGTCCTGTCAGAAGTGACCCCTTTGGCATGAACCCTGACTGCTGAGAAGAAGACAGATGATTCCATGCTCTGTAATGGATGATCCTGGCAAAGACCTTAGTGGGAATTGCGAGGAGTGTAACAGCCCTCTGATTATTGCTGTTGTGGTGGTCACCTTTACTTTCTGACAGTGGGATAATGATGCCCCCTTTTCCTGTCAGGTGGTATGATACCAAAGGGGTTTGTTAACTCTTATCAACAGAACAGCCCAATGTGATAAGGCTGGCCCTTCGAATTGCAGGTAGAATTTGTTTTTGTCAGCTGAGTGAACCAAGAGCAACATGTATTGCTCAAGAACACAACACACTGCTGAGAATTGAAATCATGACCTTATCTTGTACTAAATACCCTGACCATTAAGCCACACACATTAATATACACATACATACATATATATATATATATATATATATATATATATATATATATATATATATATACTACACTCTCTGAGTGGTTGGCATTAGGAAGGGCATCCAGCTGTAGAAACTCTGCCAAATTAGATTGGAGCCTGGTGTTGCCATCCGGTTTCACCAGTCCTCAGTCAAATCGTCCAACCCATGCTAGCATGGAAAGCAGACGTTAAACGATGATGATGATATATAAGTATATTTATATATATAAATATATACACACACATATATATGGTTCCAGGTAAGTATTACCTGCAATAGCCTCTGGCTGACCCAAAGCCTTGTCAGTGGATTTGATGGGACAGAAACTGAAAGAAAACCAATATGTGTGTGTGTGTGTGTTTGTATATATATATATATGTGTGTGTGTGTGTGTGTCTGTTTGCCCCCCCCCCCTCCCCCAGCAGCATTTAATAACGAGTGTTGGTATGTTTATATGCATGTAACATAGCAATTTGGCAAAATGAGACTGACGGAATAAGTACTAGGCTCAAAAAATAAGTCCTAGAATTGATTTGATCAGCTAAGACGCTTTAAGGTGATGCTCCAGAATGGTCACACTCAAAACAACTAACGCAAGGAAAATAAGATGTGTGTGTGTGTGAATATGTAGGTGGAGTTCAGGAATCTGTTAGCTTCACACAAGATTTTCACGTGTAAATTTTACTAAATCAAAAAGTTCTGTTGTTCAGGTAAATGTTTATTTCTAGAATTAAACCTTGGGAGAGGCATTATGCCGGTAATAAACACATGCACTGGTTCAGTCCTTTATTAATAAATAATAAAGGACTGAACCAGTGCGTGTGTTTATTACCGGCATAATGCCTCTCCCAAGGTTTAATTGTATTTCTTTCAACACACGTATCCACATCAAGAATCTTGCACACGAAATACACATACGAAATTTATTTCTAGAGTTTATCTCTATGGAAATGTTGAATCTGTATTTTCTAAGTAGCCTCTATATCTTACACTGTTGTTTCTTTATTATTTCAGAATATCAGATGACATTGGAATAACAGAAGATACATTCTCATTATTTATCATCTTTTAAAGACCAAAAGAAGATATTCTACAGAACAGATATATAAGATTGTTTCTATAAGTCTATGGTAGAATTCCTCTGATATATTTACTCTGAAATGTGTTATTAGCAAACTTTGTGGACATCACCTGCTGGAGTGTCTACAAGATGAGTCTGGTTGCAAATTAAACTAAATTTACTACAGAGTTTTGGGACAAAGGTAACAATGGACAGAAATACAGCTGTTAAAATATTTGTAAACAGAAGATTATTAATGCAAAAAGAAAAACAACATATATCGTGATTTTCGAAGAAAAATAATGGAAAAGAGTGAGAAACTAAAGGAACGGAATTTTCCAGAAGATAGAGAAAAAGGAAGTCAAAAATTGTCACATGACTGTGATGTCTGTAAAAAGTCTTTCTCTCGAAAGAATCACTTGACTCTACACCAACGTATTCATAGAATGGAGAAGCCATTTCACTGTGACATCTGTGGTAAATCATTCTCTCAAAGTAACAACTTGAGTATACACAAATGTATTGATACCGGAGAGAAATCTCATCATTGTGATGTCTGTTTTACATCATTCTCTCAACGAAGTGCTTTTAATTTGCACATGCGTTTCCATACAGGGGAGAAGCCATTTCACTGTGACATCTGTGGTAAATCATTCTCTCGAAAAGGTAGCTTGGCTACACACATACGTACTCATACCGGAGAGAAACCTTATCACTGTGATGTCTGCAGTATGTCATTCTCTGACCGAAGTGCTTTGAGTTATCACATACGTGTTCATACAGGGAAGAAGCCATTTCGCTGTAACATTTGTGGTAAATCATTCTTTGTAAATGCTACATTGACTAGACACATGCGTATACATACTGGAGAGAAGCCATATCACTGTGAGGTCTGTAGTACATCATTCTCTGACCGTAGTGCCTTAAAATCTCACAAACGTGTTCATACAGGGGAGAAGTCATTTCACTGTGAATTCTGTGGTAAATCATTCTCTCAAAGTAACAACTTGAGTATGCACAAACGTATTCATACTGGAAAAGAGCCTTATCGCTGTGATGTTTGTTTCACATCATTCTCTCGTCGAAGTGCTTTTAATTTGCATATGCGTTTCCATACAGGAGAGAGGCCATTTCATTGTGACATCTGTGATAAATCATTCTTTCAGAAAGGTAGCTTGACTACACACAAACGTATTCACACCGGAGAGAAGCCTTATCACTGTGATGTCTGTAGTATGTCATTCTCTGACCAAAGTGCTTTAAATTATCACATACGTGTTCATAGAGGGGAGAAACCATTTGACTGTAAGATTTGTGGTAAATCATTCTTCGTAAATACTACATTGACTACACACTTACGTATTCATACTGGAGAGAAGCCATATCACTGTGATATCTGTGGTAAATCATTCTCTCAGCGAAGTGCCTTAAATTCTCACAAACGTATTCATACTGGAGAGAAGCCATATCGCTGTGATGTCTGTGGTAAATCATTCGCTCAGCAGAGTTCTTTAGATTCTCACAAACGTGTTCATACAGGGGAGAAGCCATTCCACTGTGAATTCTGTGGTAAATCATTCTCTCAAAGTAATACCTTGAGTTCACACAAATGTATTCATACCGAAGAGAAACTCCATCCTTCTGTCTGTGGTAGGCCATTCACTCAACATAGCAAAGTAACTTCTCCCAAACATGATCATAAAGGGAATAAGCAATATCACTGATATTTGTGGTAAACCATTCTCTCTAAGTGGTGACCTAACCTTATGCCATGCAGATAATTCTGTTGAATGTGATTTTTATTTATTCACATTAGTTTCACTTTGTCATGCATTAACTCACAGCTTTCAAATTTTGATGATATATTGTTTATTTTAAAAATGACACTGTACTGTAAGAGGTCAACTCTGGCTAGTTTGAGCATTAAATTGGTAGAATAATTAGGCCAAATATGGGTGGTTTTAAATGCTAAAGGGTTAACACTAGAAGTACCAACATTTCTTCTTACAAATCTCAAAGTGGTCATTTTTGACTGCCATTGAAAATCTTTATTCAATAGAATTTATTTTAAATATGAGCAAATGCAGTGAATAAAGGATTTGAAAATACAGTCTTTTAGCATTTATTTACATGCAAAAATTATATATCTATACACATATATATGAAATGATGCTCATGATTGCACATTCAATACAGTTGCAGAAATTAAAAAGTAATAAGCAAAAGCGGTGATACATGACAGCTCAGTTATTGCCATGGAAAATGCCCACAACACTCCCACTAATTTAAGAGGAACTCAAAATGCTTATTGTTCTTATGAATTGTTACATTGATAGACATACATGTATATGAATAGATAAACATTTAGTTAACACAAGTACCGAGCTGTCATGTATCACCACTTTTGCTTTTTACTTTTTAATTTAATTAATCCCCAGTTACCTCTGCCAGGAATCTTACAGTCAGTGGTTCAACCCCACTAAACGTCTCAAATCTCACAGGAAAGAAAATGTAGTTGGTCGACAGATCGCGGTACTTCAGGATTTTGTTCCGCTCGGCTGCAGAAGCTTCAGATCTTTCCCTGGCCGCAGCATCCAGGATATGAGAAGTAAAGGAGTCGCTAACTGTGACATCCTCTCAACCTCTGGCATAGGGTGAGGCCGTCAGGTCTTTCTCCATCACATCTGGACAACCCAGATAGTACCAAGACAGATAGAACGTTTGCCCCGGCTGAGCTCCTCTTGAGTATAAGGTTTTAGCTCCATGTGACACGCAAAGCGACCATCATTCAGGCAGAATGAAAACTGTGGCGGCCTGTGAAGTCGAGGCTTCATTACAGGAAACCCAGTGAAGATAAGTGAAATACTTATGAACTGTTTGAATGTGTGTTCAATACTCCTCTAGGACACAGGCAAGTGAACAAACCAGAAGATTTGTTTGCCACTTTACCTGTAATGAAAGAGGTGAAAATTGATTACATCAACATTAAAGAAGAACATGTAACACTGGCCATAGATCAGGTTGACACAAAGTCAGCTGCTAGTGCTGATGGATTCTCATCAAAATGAAAATATTCTACAGAACAGATATATAAGATTGTTTCTGTAAATCTATGGTAGAATTCCTCTGATATATTTACTCTGAAATGTGTTATTAGCAAACTTTCTGGACATCACCGGCTGGAGTGTCTACAAGATGAGTCTGGTTGCAAATTAAACTTGGATAAATTTACTAAAGAGTTTTGGGACAAAGGTGACACTGGACAGAAATACAGCTGTTAAAATATTTGTAAACAAAAGATTATAGAAGCTAAAGTTTGTATATTGTGATTTTTAAAGCAAAAGAATGAGAAAGTAAAGGAACAGATTTTTCCTGAAGATAAGAAGAAAAGGACACGAAAATTGTCACATGACTGCGATGTCTGTAAAAAGTCATTCTCGCAAAAGGGCAGATTGAATAAACACAAATGTGTTCCTACAATAGAAAAGCCATTTTACTGTGGCATTTGTGGTAAATCATTCTCTAACCAAAACGATTTCAATTCTCACAAATGTGTTCATACAAGGAAGAAGCGATTTTGCTGTGACATTTGTGGTAAATCATTCTCTGCAAGTGGTAAATTGACTAGTCACAAACGTATTCATACTGGAGAGACGCCATATCACTGTGATGTCTGTGGTAAATCATTCTCTGACCGAAGTGCTTTCAATTGTCATGAACGTGTTCATACAGGAGAGAAGCCATATCAGTGTAACATCTGTTGTAAATCATTCTCTCAAAAAAGTGCTTTAACTTCTCACAAACGTATTCATGCAGGAGAGAAACCATATTCTTGTAATATCTGCGGTAAATCATTCCCTCGCAACTATGCTCTAACTGATCATAGACGGGTTCATACAGGAGAGAAGCCATATCAATGTGACATCTGTAACAAATCTTTCTCTGCCAGTCGTACCCTAACTACTCATAAACGTATTCATACAGGAGAGACACCATATCACTGTGATATCTGTGGTAAATCATTCTCAAAGTGGCAACTTATCTTCTCACAAACGTTTCCATACAGGAGAGAGACCATATTCTTGTGATATCTGTGGTAGGTCATTCTCTCAAAGTGGCAACTTAGCTTCTCACAAACGTTTCCATACAGGAGAGAAGCCAACACCACTGTGATATCTGTGACAAATCATTCTCTCAAGGTAATGACTTCACTATTCACACACAATTTTGTAGCAGAGAGAAGCCATATCCTCGTGATATCTGTGGTAGGTCATTCACTCAACATAGCAAATTATCTTCTCACAAATGTGTTCATAAGGGGAAGAAGCAATCCCACTGATATTTGTAGTAAACCCTTCTCTGTAAGTGGTGACTGAGCCCTTTACCATGAAGATTAGTCTCTCAAATGTGATGTTTATTTATTCACATTATTTCCAATTTGTCATGCATTAACTCACAGCTTTTAAGTGTTGATGATGCGATTGTGTATTTTCAGAATGACATTGCAGGGTAGGTGTAAGAGACCAACTCTGGCTAGTTTCAACATAAAATAGGTAGAATATTTGGGCCAAATATGGTTTAAATGCTGAAGAGTTAACACTAAAAGTATCAACATTTCTTTCTTCTTACAAGGACCATAACGATAATTTTTGTCTGTCATTGAAAATCTTTAATACAATATATTTTAAATATGAGCAAATGCAGTGAATAAAGGATTTAAAAATGCATTCTTTTAGCATTTATTCACATGCGAAAAATATATATCTATAGACACACATATATGAAATGATGCTCATGATTGCACATTCAATACAGTTGTAGAAATTAAAAAGTAATAAGCAAAAGTGATGATAAATGACCGTTTGGTACTTCTAACATTAACTAAATGTGTATCTGTTCATATAGATGTGTGACTATCAATGTGACAATTCATAAGAACTATAAGCATTTTGAGCTCCTCCTAAAATGGTGATAGTGTTGTGGGCTTTCTCCATGGCAGTAACCAAGCTACTCATCAGAGAATTGTTGTAATTGTTAAAGTTCCTTGTATGCCAAAAAAAGAAAAAAAGTGGGAGACACTCTCTCTAAGTGTAAATGTATTCACACAGAAATGGAGAAAGAACAGTGTGTGATAACAACCTCCCAACTCTATAGTTTATGTCACCACATCTCAGGTAACGTACCTGTGGGATATTTTTTTAAAATTAAAGTAATTTCCTCCAGATTTTGAATTTGTTTTGCATGAATTTTATTAAAACCAGTAGGTGTGGCTGTGTGGTAAGGAGCTTAATTCCCAATTACATCTTTCTAGGATCCGTCCCACTGCATGGCACTTAGGGCAGATCTTTTCTACTATAACCCCAGGTCAAACAAACCCTTGTGAATGGGTTTGTTAGAGGGAAATTGAAAGAAACCCATCATTTATATATGTAGCAAGTAGATACTGGTTTCATGCAAATGACACCCATGCCAGCATGGATAACAGGCATTAAATGATGATGACAATGGGCGTATTTTGGGATTGTCAACATTGATCACATGATTAGGGTTGGACTAAATCCATTCCAAAGATCAAATGGTCTTAACTAGCCAATCAGTGTTTTAGCAAGTGTTTTTATCCTAAAGCAGAAAAATTCTCTTCTTGCCCACCAAATTGTTATGTAAGGAATGGTTCCTCACTCTTTTGAGCAGAGAGAAAAAGGGAGAAAGAGATGAGATCAGAACAACCGACGCTGCCCAACACACAGATCCAAGCCATGAACTTGCTACAGAATTTCAACTATGATACAACTTCCACTGTTCCAGATAGAGTTCCTTAAAATTTGTCAAACCAGTTACTTCACAATATGTAAGACATTTGCCATGTATTTTTATAAGGGGTTGTAATAAATAACAGTTGCATTGAATTTACTCGGTTCTTCTTGTCATTCTTTTATCTATGGTAACTCTAGGCACAAAAACTAGACCAGTTAATGTCTAACCAACACACAGCTACATCAAGCTGAACCAGCCACGGTTAACTTAAGCAAAGCTCACAACCAATTCTCATCATATATATATATATATATATATATACATATATATATGTGTGAGTCTGTGTTTGTTTCCCAGTATTGCTTGGCAACTGATGTTGGTGTTTACAACCCCGGAACTTAGCTGTATATATATATATATATATATAATGCAAGAGAGTTAGGGGTTGAGGATTCAACCCACTAAGGGATAGTATGTATCCAATATACTGCTTGGAGGGTACACAATTATTGTTACACTAGTGTTATACCAGGTGTAATAAGTGGGTGCGGGTAAAATGGGGTTATTTTACCCTAAATTTATATAGCAATAAGAAAATGGATGAGAATATGCGGTATCCATCGACTTGCAGATAGTGTATTCCATATATATATATATATATTATATATACATACATACATACACACATATATATATATAATCTTAAAAGAAAGGCAAAGAGATAGAGGTGGTAATGTGATGGTAAGTGTATTGTGAAAAGTAATTTTTTTTTCTTTTAATTGAACTAAGTCTTTTGTATCACCTATCAGTTAACATATAATTCCCAAATTTGCCATTCACTTTAGAAGGAAACCAGTTTCTCATTCACTTGTCATATTCAGTGACTATGAATAAATCAGAAGAGCAGCTGAACTGAAGGGTTTTGCTCAAGAACAGAATATGCCGCCTTGTCTAGGAATGGAAACCATGTTCTCACAATCATAAGACCAACACCCTAACCAATAAACTCACACCGCCACAAAGTACATCCCTGCCTGCCAAGTCAAATGACTAACGTGCCGTAATGTACACCATCTGAATTGTATTTGTTGAAAATTTTATTAAAAATTATCTTTTCTTTTAGGAAGTTTTGAAGAAACAAACTTGAGGGACGCACAGTTGTGTAGGGATGCCCAAATTCCGGTATGCTCGACTTTGCCTCTCATCGTTTAAGGTCAAGTTTCCCTTTTACTTTTTTGCTGAGGTCAATAAAGTAAATACCAGTTGACTACTGAGGTCCATGTAATCGAATTACAGGCCTTGTGCAAAGAAGGGAAAGAAATATTTCTTACGCATGCGCACTAAACGTACTTCCGCCTCCATTCATTACATCTTGACAAACGTGTCTGCAGCTAGAATTTCTCTTAATCAACTTCCAAACACATTTATAATACATTTCTCTACCTCCTGACACACTTATAACAACAACACTATCCTTTCCGTAAGTATTAAACAATGGAAGCATTTAATCTTTTAATACTTTCCGTCTCAGATGTCTTTCTATGTGTGCGACATTTGGCTGCTATTTCTAGCTATGGAGGCAACCTTCTACACGATCCATCGTTTCCACGTTTGTTTGTTGTGTGTTTTAGTTGGAGAAATATATTCCAACCACAGAAATGTTGAGAAACAAATGCTTTATTATGATTTATCGAATGTTTGATTCTTGATATAGAGAAGGGGACAAAATAGGTAAGCGGGGCAACATGAGTAATTTCCCATTTCTCTTTATTTTCTTCTAGTTTGTTTCAAAAGATTACATTGTAGATACTGCCTGATCATTTTAGGTCATCTTTCGGTATGTAAACAAACGCACGAGGTCCTTTGACAGAAAAAGTACTCGTAACGTAGGCTCGCCTCATTTTGTATTGCTATATTATATTGGTCAGCCGTAGTTATTGAAGTTGAGGGTGTTCGAAATACAGTCAGGTGGCTGGTCCTCTTTTCCCATAGGATTTTTCCTGAACTGTGACCTGAGTGTAAATTGAGGTTGCTAATAGAATATCTGGAAGAATGTTTGGTTTTTGCAAGTTTCACTAAATGACGTTAAAAATGGGGCAAAATGAGTAATGACTTGTTTTACTAATTTCTCCTCTTTCATACTATGATGTTGAAGAGAAGAAAGGATTAAAATTCTCTGTAAGTAGTTCCTTGGCTTTGTCACAGACATATACATACATCACGAAGAGAGACATTCCAGCAGATTGTGAAGAAGCTCTGTTTTACTTGTTTCAGTCATTTGACTGCGGTCATGCTGGAGCACCGCCTTTAGTCGAGCAAATCGACCCCAGGACTTATTCTTTGGAAGCCTAGTAGTTATTCTATCGGTTCACTTTTTGCCGAACCTCTAAGTTACGGGGACGTAAACACACAAGCATCGGTTGTCAAGCGATGTTGGGGGACAAACACACACACACATATATATACATATATACGACGGGCTTCTTTCAGTTTCCGTCTACCAAATCCACTCACAAAGCTTTGGTCGGCCCGAGGCTATAGTAGAAGACACTCGCCCAAGGTGCCACGCAGTGGGACTGAACCCAGAACCATATGGTTGGTAAGCAAGCTACTTACCACACAGCCACTGTGGAGTTTTTCTTCTTTTTTTTTTATTTAGTCGAGATTCGTAAATTTCATATCCTATGCCCACTCCCACCCTTGATTCTCTTTCATTTGACCAAGATTTTTAAATATATTTTTGCATTTCTGATTTTTATGATGTCTAAGGATAGACATTGATGTGTATGAGTCTTTTTCTAAAATGTAATTTCTGGATAATTAAAGAGACAAATTTGCCTTATCTTGTCTTACTCATTTTGCCTCTGAATGGCGATAATTTCCTGAAATAGTAATCGGATTGTGTTCTGATGTTTTTAATGCATTTAGGGAATGTCGTTTCTTAAGTTGATATTTTGAAGTTGCGATTTAAAAAAGTTTACAGACCTAGATTTTTCCTGATGATGCAGTTATTCTTGCTGAGTCTCTGGATGTCTTAAGTTGCACTCTTCATTCAATGAGCAAAGAAGCAGAACCATTTAGCTTAGGAGACACTTGGGGGTCAAGTCAAACATCCAGCTCTTCTTAGGTTTCTTGGAGGACCCCCCACCTTGTCTGTCTCTTGCGAATAAGAATGATGAAGGTGTCAACCACTTCACCTGTCTCAGAAATGAGATTCAAAATGGCATTACCTGTGAGTTTAAAGCCCTAAAAAGATTTGGAATGTGAATGTGTTGCTGGAGTTTAGGAATATGTAAGCTTCACGCAAGATTTTCTGATGTAAATTTTAATAAATTAAAAAGTTCTTTTGTTCAAGTAAATATTTATTTCTAGAGTTTATCTCTATGGAAATGTTGAATCTGTATTTTCTAAGTAGCCTCTATATCTTACACTGTTGTTTCTTTATTATTTCAGAATATCAGATGACATTGGAATAGCAGAAGATACATTCTCATTATTTATCATATTTTAAAGACCAAAATGAAAATATTGTACAGAACAGATATATATATCATTGTTTCTATAAATCTATGGTAGAATTCCTCTGATATATTTACTCTGAAATGTGTTATTAGCAAATTTTCTAGACATCACTGGCTGGAGTGTCTACAAGATGAGTCTGTTTGCAGATTAAACTTGGATAAATTTACTAAAGAGTTTTAGGTCAAAGGTGACACTGGACAGAAATACAGCAGTTGAAATATTTGTTAACAAAATGCTATAGAAGCAAAAAGAAGAAAATACATATATATATATATATATATATATATATATATATATTGTGAATTTCGAAGAAAAACAATGGAAAAGAGTGAGAAACTAAAGGACTTGACTTTTCCAGAAGATACAGAAAAAGGGGAACAAAAATTGTCACATGACTGTGATGTCTGTAAAAAGTCCTTCTCTGAAAAGGGCAACTTGAATAAGCACAAACGTATTCATACAGGGAAGAAACCATTTCACTGTGACATTTGTGGCAAATCATTCCCCAATCAAAGTGATTTAAATTCTCACAAACGTGTTCATACAGGAGAAAAGCCATTTCACTGTGACATCTGTGGTAAATCCTTCTCTCAGAAAGGCAGCTTGACAACACACAAACGTATTCATACAGGAGAGAAGCCTTATCATTGTGATGTCTGCGGTAAATCATTCTCTGACCAAAGTGCTTCCAATTCTCACATACGTGTTCATACAGGAGAGAAGCCATATCAGTGTAACATCTGTAGTAAATCATTCTCTCGTAGTAGTGCTTTCTCTTCTCACAAACGTATTCATACAGGAGAGAAACCATATTCCTGTAATATCTGTGGTAAATCATTCCCTCGCAACACTTCTTTAACTGATCATAAACGTGTTCATACAGGAGAGAAACCATATCACTGTGATATCTGTGGTATATCTTTTTCTGTAAGTAGTGCATTAACTAGTCACAAGCGTATTCATACAGGAGAGAAACCATATCACTGTGATATCTGTGGTCAATCATTTTCTGTAAGTAGTGCTTTAATTAGTCACAAGCGTATTCATACAGGAGAGAAACCATATCACTGTGATATCTGTCGTAAATCATTCTCTGTAAGTACTGCATTAACTTCTCACAAACGTATTCATACAGGAGAGAAGCCATATCACTGTGATATCTGTGGTAGGTCATTCACTCAACATAGCAACTTAACTTCTCACAAACGTGTTCATACGGGGGAGAAACGCTCCGTCTGATATTTGTTGTAAATCATTCTCTGTAAGTGGTGACTTAACCCTTTACCATGCAGTTAATTCTGTTGAATGTTATGTTTATTTATTCACATTATTTCCAATTTGTCATGCATTATCTCACAGCTTTCAAAATTTGATGAATGGTTTGTTTAGTTTTAGAGTAACATTGTAGGGTAGGTGTAAAAGGCCAACTCTGGCTAGTTTGAACATAAAATTGGTAGAATATTTGTGCCAGATGTGACTGGTTTAAATACTGAAGGGTTAACACTAGAAGTACCAACTTTTCTTATTTCTTACAAAGACCATAACAGTTATCTTTGACTGTCATTGAAAATCGGTAATATTTATTTCAAACATCAGCAAATGCAGTGAATAAAGGATTTGAAAATACATTCTATTAGCATTTATTTACATACAAAAAGTATATATCTATACACACATATATGAAATGATGCTTAATGTAACCATTCATGAAAATAACAAGCATTTTGAGCTCCTCCTAAATTGGTGGTAGTGTTGAGTGCTTACTGCATTACATTAACTAAGCTACTCATCTGGGAATTGATGTAATTGTCAAAGTTCCTTTTATGCCAAAATAAGAAAAAATGGGGCGACACTATAACTATAAATGTATTCACACAGGTGAGGAGATAGAGCAGAGTGTGATAAAAACCTCCCAACTTTATAGTTTATGTCGCCACATCTAAGATATTTTACCTGTGGGATGTATTTTTAAGAAAGGCATCTTTTTTCCAGATTTTAAATTTGTTTTGCATGAATTTTGTCATGAAACTATTATAACCAGACGTGGCTGTGTGGTAAGGAGCTTGTGGGCGCCGAATACCCCTCTCATTTATATCATCCATACCTTATCGTTCATGTCACTAATGTTTTTGTCCAGCCCACTGTGCTTCTGGCAATTCTGTATCCAGCCTATATGGCTAATTCGATGAAATAAAGAAGCTTGATTCTGCGCGTGCGTTGTTATCAGTGTTTTCTTTTTGCACTGCTCAGAGTCACGACACCACTGTTGTGAATTATTGAACAAGTGAAGCACAACTACAAGGTAAAACGTTTTTTCTGGGATTCCAACACACAGCTACATTGAGATGAACCAGCCAAGGTAAACTTAAGCAAAACTCATAACCAACACTCATTATCATTCAGCTGATTTCCAGACCCAAAAAAGGGTTTTATGGCATATTAGGAAGTCACCGTAATTTATTTAATGAAAAAAATTTCCAATGATTCCACAAGGGGTCCACACCTCGCACTCTTTTTCTGAACAAAAATAAGGGGTTTGCAGCCTATTAGAAGTCCAGGGTACTTGATTCCATGCGTAGCATGTTACCGATTCATTATATAGAATTCTCCTCGGAATCATTGAAAATTATGGATTTTATGCTTGTTTACATGAAAGATCTAGTACCACGTGTAAGGAAAACCTTGAATAACCAAAGATCGGAATTTTCCTACTTTCACATTAAAAAAATATCAATTCTCACAGAAAATAAGTCGAGATTAAAGAAAAAAATAACTATGTATACAATCTTTGTTCTTTTGGTGATTACTCTTTGTCGAAAGTCAACAATTTTGATTAGTAACGCTTTTGTTTAAAAAACGCGGATTTGTTTATAAAGACGTGAATTTGTTTAGGGGCTTCCTTAGAAAGATAGATAGTTTTATAGTGTTAAACTAATCATCACGCGTGACCGCATTTTCTTTATATATTAGCAGAAAGGGGTCTGTAGATTTCCAGGTAAGGAATAGTTGAGTACTTATTTAGATACCACATTTCTGCAAAGATTTCTTTCAGAGTAATTTCCCGCAGTAATATGACAAAGGAAGGGAGGATACGCCATGAAACGAGGGTTGCCATGTGTGATGTTGACACCATTGTGAAGAAAGGATTTTTATAGCGAATACTCGACAGAAGCACAGCAACACTGGAAACTGTGATAATAGAAAATGTGTTGCCGGGAACTGTAATTCATACCGATAAATTTACATCTGCGCCCTTATCTAATTATTGAAATACACGTCTTGGATCTTTTCCTTTTGGCCGGCACATAGAAAAAATAAATTTTGGTAACTAAACACTTTCAAATTTCGTATACTGGTAGAATGTGTCATTTAAAACATCATTTACTCTTGGCGTTTTAAAGAAAATTCTATATTTTCCAAGTTATTTCGTGTTAAAGTTGTCGTATTTCGGTAATTTCAATCGATCAATGACGTCTATTGAGGTGAAAATGATGCTTTAAATGACACATTCTACCAGTATACGAAATTTGAAGGTGTTTAGTTACAAATTTTTTTTTCTATGTGCTGGCCAAAAGGAAAAGATTCCAATACAGTCATAATCTACAACATCCGTAGCGTATTTGTTGAAAACTTTATTAGAAAATATACTTTTTTCTGGAAGTTGACTTCTGAGGTCCATGTAATCGATTTACGCACTACGCCTCCTCCGAAATTGCTGGCCTTGTGCCAAAATGAGAAATCAATGTTTCATGCGCATGCGCACTAAACGTACTTCCGCCTCCATCAAGGCTGGTGTGACTGATTCCAGATTTTCTTTTGATCGACTCCCAAACGCATTTATAATACATTTCTCTACCACCCGACTCACTTATAACAACAACACTGTCCTTTATAAAAACATTTCCGTAAGTATTAAACAAGGAAAGCATTTTAATCTTTTAATTCTTCGTGTCTCAGATGTCCTTTGTTTTGTTCGACATTTGGCTGCTATTTCTAGCTATGGATGCTACCTCCTACACGATCCATCGTTTCCACGTTAGTTTGTTGTGTGTTTTAGTTGGATGAATATTCTTAAATACACTGCAACCACAGAAATATTGAGAAACCAATGATTTGAATGTTTGTTTGGTAGAGATGGACTATATGTAATCTGAACCTTCCCCCCCCCTTATTTATTAATTTTTTTATGGAATCCCACGTTTTAGGCTATGGAGATTCCGATTCTGAAAAAAAAATTTTTGAAAAATTTCACCCCCCCCCCCACCAAGCAGGCTATTTACATGCTAGAAATAACAGCCATATCTCACAAAACTAGTGTTAGGGTTAGGTTTAGGGTTAGGGTTAGGGTCAGGGTTAGGGTCGGGGTTAGGGCTAGGTTTACCCTGTGGATCTATATGAAAACCGGGGGTGGGGATCGAAATTTTGAAATTGAGATTTTTGAAAATTTTTTTCCAGAATCGGATTCGCCATGGTCTGAAACATAGGATTCCGTAAAAAAAACAAAATTTAAAAGGTGGGGTATACCCAGATTACATATACTCCATCTCCACCGTTTGTTTCTTGATATAGGGAAAACGGACAAAATAAGTAGGCGGGGCAAAATGAGTAATTTCCCATTTCTTGTTTATTATTTTTCCAACCTGTTTGAAACGATTACATTTGTGGCCAACGCCTCATCATTTAAATATTGGTCAGCATAGTTGCTGAAGTTGAGTGAGTTCGAAACATAGTGGCTGATCCACTTTTTCCATAGAATTTTCCCTAAGCTTTGACCTGAGTGTAAATTGAGGTTGCTAATTGAATATCTGGAAGAATGTTCGGTTTTTCAAGTTTCACAAAATGATGTCTAAAATGGGGCAAAATGAGTAATGACTTGTTTTACTAACTTCTCTTTAACATCATGGTGTAAAAGATTAGAAATGATAAAAATTCTCTGTAAGAAGTTACTTGATTTTGTCACAGACAGATCACGAAGAGAGACACACTCCAGCAGATCGTGAAGAAGCTACAGATTATATTTCATGTCGCGATTCGTTAATTTCATATCCTCTGCCATTTCCCCCTGATTCTCATTCATTCGGCCAAAATTTTTAGACATGTTTTTATGCTTTTCTGATCTTTCGCATGTCTGAGAATAGACATCTAAGGGTATGAGTCTTTATTTCCAAATGTAATTCTGGACAATTGAAGAGACACATTTACTTTATCTTCTCATACTCATTTTGCCGGCGATAATTTCCTGAAATAGTGATCAGATTGTTTTAAAATGTTTTGAATACATTTAAAGAAGGCCATTTGCTTAGCTGATATACTTTTTGTAATCGATCGTAGAAAGTCCTCATTGTGCCCCATCCCCAAAACAGAGAAAAACAGGGAAACGACGCCATAACAGCGAAAGACATACAAAGAGCGCGATTTATTTTGAAGGGTTTAGGGTTAGGATTAGGTTTACGGTTAGGGTTTGGGTTTTAGAGTTTGCGTTAGGGAATTCCGTCCCTAACCGGAACCCTGACACTAAAACCTTAACCCTAACACCGTAGTGAAGATCGTGCGGGTGTTACAGAAAAGGCAGATATTTAGGAACTCGTACCGAAAGATCGGCGATCTATTTCCACCCCGTTTCTGAGTTTGTTTCCTTGTAACTTCCCGGAAATTGGCAATATTTTTCAGGAAATTTTTCTACAAATACATTCCAGATAACGTAGATTACGTTGACGGGGGAATCGGTTGTGAAATTCTAAAAAAATATATTAAAAAATTATTCATGCGTGATTTAAGGGCTATTTAGCTGTTATAAGAACATTTCACACACCTTCTGATATTGCTGCACCTCTTATGTGTCCATAGCTTACGCTGAGTACATCTTATGGAATTTCTACCTGTGCCATTTCTACAGATCAAGCAGGGCCATCTATCTGAAGAGATTTGTGATTTGTCTGCTTTCCTATTTATTAAGACTTTGGTTTTTACTAGCTTAACTCTAAGGCCCTTCAGTTCTAGACCTTGCTTCCACACCTGAAATTTCTCTAGTTCTGGTAGTGATTCAGCTATAAAAACAAATTCATCAGTGTAGAGGAGCTCCCAGGGGCAGTCTATCTTAAATTCCTCTGTTATTGCTTGGAAATGTTGAATCTGTATTTTCTAAGTAGCCTCTATATCTTACACTGTTGTTTCTTTATTATTTCAGAATATCAGATGACATTGGAATAACTGAAGATACATTCTCATTATTTATCTTCTTTTAAAGACCAAAATGAAAATATTGTACAGAGCAGATATAGAAGATTGTTTCTATAAGTCTATGGTAGAATTCCTCTGATATATTTACTCTGAAATGTGTTATTAGCAAACTTTGTGGACATCACTGGCTGGAGTGTCTACAAGATGAGTCTGGTTGCAAATTAAACTTGGATAAATTTACTAAAGAGTTTTGGGACAAAGGTAGTCTGAGACAGAAACACGATAGCAGAAATATTTGTAAACAAAAACTATATAAACAAGAAAAAAGAAAAAACATAAAGAAGTTGTGATTTTAGAAGAAAAATAATGGAAAAAAATGAAAAACTAAAGGAACTAATTTTTCCTGATGATAAAAAAAAGGAGACACCAAAATTGTTACATGACTGTGATGTCTGTAAGAAGTCCTTCTCGCAAAAGGGTAACTTGAATAAGCACAAACGTATTCATACAGGGGAGAAGCCATTTCACTGTGATATCTGTGGTAAATCATTTTCTGTAAGTAGTTACTTAATTAGTCACAGACATATTCATACAGGAGAGAAGCCGTATCATTGTGGTGTCTGTGGTAAATCATTCTCTTTAACTAGTAACTTAACTAAACACAAGCGTATTCATACAGGGGAGAAGCCATTTCACTGTGACATCTGTGGTAAATCATTCTCTGAAAGTGGTAAATTGACTAACCACAAACGTATTCATACTGGAGAGAAGCCATTTCACTGTAATGTCTGTGGTACATCATTCTCTGACCGAAGTGCTTTAAATTCTCACAAACGTGTTCATACAGGAGAGAAGCCATATCAGTGTAACATCTGTAGTAAATCATTCTCTCAAAGTAGTGCTTTAACTTCTCACAAACGTATTCACACGGGAGAGACACCATATTCCTGTAATATTTGTGGTAAATCATTTTCTGACAACAGTGCTTTAACTTCTCATAAACGTATTCATACAGGAGAGAAGCCATATCACTGCAATATCTGTAACAAATCTTTCTCTGTCAGTAGTACTCTAACTAATCACAAACGTATTCATACAGGAGAGACACCATATTATTGTGATATCTGTGGTAAATCATTCTCTCAGAGTGGCAACTTAGCTTCTCACAAACGTTTCCATACAGGAGAGAAGCCATATCACTGTGATATCTGTGGTAAATCATTCTCCGTGAGTTGTAACTTAGCTGAACACAAATATATCCATACTGGAGAGAAGCCATATCATTGTGATATCTGTGGTAAATCATTCTCTCATAGTAGTAACTTTGGTAAACACAAACTTATTCATACAGGAGAAATGCCATATTCTTGTGATATCTGTGACAAATCATTCTCTCAAAGTAGTGACTTAACTAGACACAGACGATTTCATACAGGAGAGAAGCCATATCGCTGTGATATCTGTGGTAAATTGTTCTCCAGAAGTAGTTACTTGACTACACACAAACGTATTCATACTGGAGAGAAGCCATATCCTTGTGATATCTGTGGTAGGTCATTCACTCAGCGTAACAACTTAACTTCTCACAAACGTGTTCATACAGGGGAGAAGCGATACCGCTGATATTTGTGATAAATCATTGTCTGTAAGTGGTTACTTAACCCTTTACCATGAAGATTATTCCCTCAGATGTTTGTTGTTTATAGTTTCAGCTTAGAGCTGCGGCCATGCTGATGCACCGCCGATGTTTATTTATTCACATTATTTTCTGTTTGTCATCCATTAATTCACAGCTTTCAAATTTTGATGATGTGATTGTGTATTTTCAGAATGACATTGTCGGGTAGGTGTAAGAGGCTGAGTCTGGCTAGTTTGAACATAAAATAGGTAGAATATTTGTGCTAGATGTGGCTGGTTTAAATGCTAAAGGGTTCACTAAATGTGTATCTATTCAGATAGATGTGTGACTATCAATGTGACCATTCATAAGAACAATAAGCATTTTGACCTCCTCCTAAATTGGTGATAGTGTTGTGGGCTTACTCCATGGCAATAATGAAGCTATTTATCAGAGAATTGCTGTAATTGTCGGAGTTTCTCCATGACAAAATTAAGGGACACTCTCTGCAACTGTATATAGATATTCATACAGAAATGGAGAAAGAACAGTGTGATAACAGCCTCCCAACTCTATAGTTTTTCTCACCACATCTCATGTAACTTACCTGTGACATTTTTTCGTTTGTTTGTAATAAAAGCAATTTTTTCCAGATTTTGAATTTGTTTTGCATGAATTTTGTTAAAACCAATAGGTGTGGCTGTGTGGTAAGAAGCTTAATTCCCAGCTACATGGTTCTGGGTTCAGTCCCACTGCATGGCACCTTGAGCAAGTCTTTTCTATTATAACCCTGTGCTGACCAAATCCCTGTGAGTGGATTTGGAAGATGGAAACTGAAAGAAGCTCATTGTTTATATATATATAAATTGTTATCATCACCATTTAACATCTGTTGTCTGTGCTGGCATGGGCTGCATGGCTCCAATCTGATTTGGCAGAGTTTCTACAGCTGGATGCCCTTCCTAACGCCAAACACTCCGAGAGTGTGTGGTGGGTGCTTTTTACATGCCATCAGCACAGGGGCCAGTCAGGCAGGCCTGGCAACGATCACATTCAGATAGTACTTTTTATGTGCCACCAGCATGGGGGTACTGGCATTGGCTATGTTCGGTCAGTGCTTTTTACATGCCACCAGTACAGGAGCCAGTCAGGCGGACCTGGCATTGACCACTTTTGAATAGTGCTTTTTACGTGCCTCTGGTACGGGAGACAGTCAGTGGGTGCTGGCATCAGCCACGTTCAGATGGTGCAGCCATGCTGGAGCACTGCCTTTAGTTGAACAAATCAACCCCAGGACTTATTCTTTGTAAGCCTGGGACTTATTCTGTTGGTCTCTTTTACTGAGCTGCTATATATTTTTTACTTGTTTCAATCATTTGACTGTGGCCATGCTGGGGCAAAGCCTTGATGAGTTATTTACGGGGACATAAACACACCAACACCGATGGCGGCGGGGTGGCAAACACAGACACACATATATACATATATAAATATATATACACACACACACACACACATATATATATACATATACATAATAATAACATTAGGGATAAAATCCAAAATTACAGGTAAAAACTCAATTAAAATCAATTAGTAGTCATTTTATTATCTTTATCTTATGATATTTACTTTGTATTATATTATACTCATTTATTGTGCTTTTAATTATTAATTGTTCTATATGTGACTTTGGATTTTCATCGATGAGTTCATGAACCTTGGTTCTTTTCCCTAAAACTATATATATACATATACACACACACACATATATATATATATATATATATATATATATATACACATACACGACAAGCTTCTTTCAGTTTCCGTCTACCAAATCCACTCACAAGGCTTTTGTCGGCCTGAGTCTATAGTAGAAGACACTTGCCCAAAGTGCCATGCAGTGGGACTGAACCCAGAACCACATGGTTGGTAAACAAGCTACTTACCACACAGCCACGCCAGCACCTGTATTCTTTTGCTTGTTTCAGTTATTTGACTGCGGCCATGCTGGAGCACCGCCTTTAGTCAAACAAATCAACCCCCAGACTTATTCTTTGTAAGCCAAGTAATTATTCTCTCAATCTCTTTTGCCGAACCGCTAATTTACGGGGACGTAAACACACCAACATCGATTGTCAAGCAATGGTGGGTTGACACAGACACACAAATACACACACACACACACACACACACACACACACATATATATATAAACAAATAGTAAATAAGTATATGCATATATACGTACAGGTATGTGCATACCGACATCAACCTGTATGTATAGGTGCATATCTGGGTACAGGACATTGCAAACAAAACGTAGACAAGAAAACACACAAGCCACATAGAGAACATGTTCCTTCATCAGCTACCCCCGTTTTAACACCGGCGTTTCGAAGAGCTGGTATATATATATATATATATATATATATATATATATATATATACGTTGGGTTTCTTTCTGTTTCTGTCTACCAAATCCACTCACAAGGCCTTAGTCGGCCTGACGCCACAGTAGAAGACACCTGCCCAAGGTGCGCTGCAGTGGGACTGAACCTGGAGCCATGTGGTTGGGAAGCAGGCTTCTTAACACACTATATTTGACTGTGCGTGTATATTCCTTATTTTTGCTTCTGGTGTCTTCTGCCTTTCTGTTAGAAACGTTTACTTGGGAATTTACTTAAAGTAAAACAAAAAATCATATGCAACAGATAAGTCGTCTTAATAACATATTTCTGTGTACCAGATCTTTAGCTGTTATTTCTAGCATAACAAGTTTTCTGGTGAGGTCTTCATTTGCCTGTTTGTTGCTTCGGTAGAAATCTACGGATGACTTGTTCAGAAAGTAGCTAACACAATGATCATTTACTCAGGCAGATATCAATGGTGGAATGGTCAGAAGTGACGGTCATTATGTGTATAGCGATGCAGAGAATGATGCAATCGAGCAGATGCTATCATCTACGGCTGGTTGATTTCCAGGAAAATACTGGACACAAGGAGGTACCTGATGGCATTTCTGAGGGGCGACTCTCTTTTGTCACTTCTGTAAAGATAAAATTCTATCTTTGTCAATGAGATAAATATATATACTAGTCAAGAGAAGGCCAGGTGCCGGCACCTACTGCTTGGATATCAACACATCGAAGGACACCACTTTTGAAGAAGAAAAAAATTATATTTGTAGCAATTTTTTTTTGTTTTTGATTCGATTAACTACACATTCATCATTTGAGGAGGAAGTTCTCTTGTGCCAGGTAATTAAAGGTAAGAGACCGAAACAGGTGTGTTGCCGGAGCAGAGTAAATAAAAACAGAAGGTGAGAGAAAGAAGATTTTTGGTTTGTTGAGGTTTTAAGTATTTCAGTTTTAATTAGAAATTCTTCCTAAAATGAAATTTTCTTTGTTTTGGAAGTTTTAAGAAAAATTAGAAAAAAAATTAAAAAAGGAGACCATTAAAGCTGTTTTTATGACTGAATTTTGCTTGGATAGCTTTAAGTATCTTATTTTTAAATCTATTTACAA